>NC_041383.1:700791896-700805888 GCF_002162155.2 Triticum dicoccoides
GTATATGTTTTAAAATCCAAAATGAAAAAAAAAGAAAACATGTTGATTATAGAAAAATTAGGAGGAACCTTTACTTTCTAAAAAGTAAAAAAGTACCCGCGGAAATGTTCCAATTCCAAATAAAATAATTTCATTTAAAATAATTAAATTAAAGGGTTTACTTTACCCTGAAACCTGAGTTAAAAGAAAAGATAGGAAATCTTGCTTTTTAGAGTTATCGTCCCGATAAAAAAAACATTCTTGTGATAGGCCCTGTTCCCGGTAAGAAATATAGTGAAATAATTATTATATATATATATATATTCATGTTCATGTTCCTTTTTTTGTGGGGAGGGGAATATTAATGTTCATGTTCTTGAGATGTGCATATACATGTTTCATCTTATTATTGGATTTTATTTATAAATGTATTTGTGCACTTGTAGTCTTGGTGATATTTGTTCAAATCTACACTAACAGTGAGCTACTAGTAAAAAAGTGTCACGGAGTAAACAACCAAAACACATGGTAATTAGTACACTGTGAAGTATTAAGTTGAATAGTCACTTTTCGGCACCTCTCTACGTACTATTGCAGTGTTGCTTGCACGGTATAACAAGGAGATTGTTTACTAGAGCTGAGCAGTTAACGATGCCATATGCTCTGAAGCTTTGTTTAAGCGGTAAAGCATGATCCATTCAAGCCTCTACAACATGCCATGTGCTTACCCAAGGGTTGGAAAACCAAAATGTGCGGTTCGGTTCGGCTCTGGTTCGGTTCGGCTCTGGTTCTTGTGGCTGTAGTAGACTAGAAGTCACGCTCCACTTTGCGCGTCTAAAGTCCGGTGCCTTATATAAATCCTTGGCCATCTCCGAGCTCGAAACCTCAAACACAAACCCATTTCCCCAGCAAACACAACCACCCAAGAGACGAACAATGGGGTTCCTGGCCGCCTTCTGGAACCTGCTCGCCTTGATTTCCGCCGCATGTAGCAACGCGGAGAAGCTGCCGGCTGCTCTCATCTCCTGCGGCGTCGTCGAAGCAGCAGCGGCGCTCTGCCTCGTCATATCCAAGGCGCCAGGAGGTATATTTCTCCACCACGGTAGAGCACCCTTCTTCTTGTACTACGGCATCCTCATCGCCGTGTTCGTCTTCGGGCTCCTCGAGGCGTCGGCCGGCTTCTGGGTGTCAGGCGATGTGGTCGGACGACGTGCCGCGGGGAAGACGATCCTCTGGTTGGGACTCCTGCCCATCGTCTTCGTGGCTGCGCTTGGAGGCTTTGTCATTCTGAGCATGAAATAGTTCATCATCCTGCGGCAGTTGTGTGTGTGCACGTGTGTACGTGCGAGTGTCAGTGAGTGAGCTTGTGTACCATTTGCTTCCATCTGTTATTCGTTTTAGTATATGTTTGTGGTAACGGGGCTTTTTGTCCGAAACGGAGAGTTTCAGCTTCTGTTAGGAGATGGTAACGGAGTTTCAGGTTCTGTCCTGCTTTCTGATCGATGTGAGATTGTCATTGATCTGGTCTCTGCCTTGTTACGAACGGAAAATCGCCTGTTGCATTTTGGCACATATTTGTTCCCCTCTCAGAAATCAGAGGAAAGTGGCAGCCAACGACTGCCTTTCTACAGTACTGTCTGGGGCTCTGGGCAATTCATACGCCCGAATCGCCCCCTGCAGCCACGGCCCGTCGGTCCGGCAGAAAACGCCTTGAGTTCTTGACTGCACGTGGAAAGTTCCTTGCGCTATATCCGGGTTTCCCTAAAAAAACATGGGTGAAGTTGTAAGGGCATCTCACGTCTGATGTGTCCTCGGATATTCAGTTGGGCACCCGTCATCCAGTCGTATCCCTAAAAAATATCAGTCCTCTCCTTTTTATACTCCAAATGTTAAAATTTCCTTTTTTATATTTTTCAAATATTAAAAATAATCAAAGGTAAATGCCACATTGCATCAATAACTCAAAGATATTTTTTCCAATACAACAATAACTTAAAGAAAAATATTACTGTACGATCCAAACATAAAGTTATGAAATAAAATTGTTCAACTTTGAATTCAATTTATTCAGATACATGTTCTAGTTGTCCATATGAAACACCCACAAATGCTCAAGCAATCATTATGAAGCCGTGTATGAGTTCCTCCATTGCAAATTTGATGGTGCATTTGAAGAAATTGCTCAAACGACAGGATCGAACATTCATTGAAAATCCAGACCGTGGCGAAGTGCCTCACCATCACTCTCCACATTCATGTTGTTTATGATCACATAACAAATCATTACCTCCCACAATGTCGTTAGATCTCATTGTTTAGCAGATCCACAAACAACTGCATAACGGGTTTGGAGCAGGCTAAATGCCCACTCCACGTCGTTTCTAGCATCAATAGTTCCCCATATTATACTCGTGCACATTGATGGTATATTTGCATGCAGGACCGTTGCAACATGTTGATGTCATTGTGGGACTCTGGCATGCCGAACAAAGAGTGTGAAATTCGGAGGTCTTGTGATGCAACCGCTTCAAGAATGATGGTGAGCTTTTTATGATGGCCCTAGTATTGCCCTTGTTGAGCATACGACGGTTCTTCAATTTTTAGTGCATGCAATCCAGGGATCTGAGCATACATGAAAACCCTCCTGATTCTCCAAGTGACATTAGTCTTTTTTGTGTCTTTGGCATTTGGTTCTCTCAAATACTTCAGTCCAAACATGTTGACCACTGCAGTAGAAAATCTAACCTTGTCCTCCAAGCATGTGCTCTCAAACATCCAGAGGTACTCATTCCATTGGTTTGCCGTTGTGCAATATGCAAGCATCCTCATAGTAGGCGTGCATGTTAGAGGTTAGAGAATCCAGTGTTGCCAATGGCATCCTTCTTGACATTTAAGGAGTCATCATAGGCCCTGAAACCTTGCATGATGTGCAAGAACAATGGTCACTCCATCCAAAATAGACGATGGAAATAGCGTTCAAATAGCACAACGAGGACAAAGTAATCATTGTAGAAATCAACATGTCGCCGTTTTCTGACACAAATTCAACACTCAGTGTCTCTTGTCGAACCTTAAAGTTCAGAACATGCTTGTTCACAGGCTTTGTTTTTTCAAGAGTCGATAACATCAACACTGTTTCATCCTCATCTTCATAATTGGACAAAGACAAATCTATGAACTCGGCGACAAGTACTCCTCGTCTAAATTAATCGTTTTTGATTCGATGTAAACAATGACAACATTAAAAAATTGTTATCATTTGACTGAGCAGTTGATAGGCACGGTGTCCACATGGACGACATCGGCTGGTGCAGACAGTATTTGGGCGGCGGTTGAATCCATGGGAGTATGACGACAAAATGGCATAGGCGAGTAGGCACGTGGGTGGAGCGGCAGAGGTCCGACATGGCCTGGGTGGTGTCCGGGGGGATGGGGCGGCATTTGTCTCCAGGAGCGGAGGAGTAGGACGATTGTGAAAAAAGGCAGGCTTTGGGTGGGGTTTTAGGTGGGTACAAGGAGTTGAAGTTTGACGTGGCACGGTTCGGACTCCCCATAGCCCCGTTTTTGTGCCGGTCTGTGGCATTTCAGACGTCCAAACTAGTCTGGTCGGATTTGGTGATATGCGTTGGATGGCCAAAAGTGTCCGCATGGCCTAGTCCGGAAATTTAAGGGCATTTTGGTGATCCGCATTGGAGATGCCTGTCATAGAACAGATTTCTAAAATTGACTTTATGTTTTTTTTCTAGTTTTTCTCTGGAAATTATTTCTTTGGATTTCCCTCCATGGGTTTATTGGGAAATTGCTTTCTCCTTTTTCCTTGGCTCAAATGAGTTGGAACTATACTAGTAAAAATCTTATCCTGCCTATTATCCTTCACATATGTCTTCCCAAGTCCAATCTTCTCGAGGAAGTATTTCTTTTTATTTTTACAGCAGTCGTCAATTAAAGCCTCTTTGTGACGGAACCCCTTTTTAGACAACTTGTGTTCCACCAACAAAATTGGTAATATATCATGCTCACGTGTATCTAAGATATGCAAAAACAGGAGGTACATTACTTTACTATTTTGCCTTGAAAAATCATTCAGCTTTTTGCTAGAAGCATCCCATAAATTATTTCATAATTTTCTTGGTGACTCCTTGACCTGAAACTTTTTGGAGGCACTCTACACATCATAGGGAAGCTACCATATTTTTGCTAGCCCGGACCTTCACCACTTGTACCACTTTGAATTCCAAATTTATTTATGGACAAAATAGAACTTGCACCATGTGAATGCAGTGGACCTTGTTCATTTGATCTCAAACTTCTCTAGTATGTTGAACACCAATAGAGACATGACCATGCTAAATTTTAACCCCAGCTATGACATAGCGCGAGCAGAACGACCTCATCCGACATTGGCATGGCGGCCATATTCGACTAAAGTTGATTCACTTCAGTAACGGCGCTCCCACACAGCAATGCTCATGCTGCTCCCCTGTAGCCACGTCACCGTGAAGCCATCAACACCGTGAGCCTTCCCATGCATGCCCGCACTCACTCCTCTCCTGATGCCACACCCACCACGTCGTTGATACGTCTCCAACGTATCTATATTTTTTTTATTGTTTCATGCTATTGTATTATCAATCTTGGATGTTTTATATAAAATTTCAAGCAACAATATATCATTTTTTGGGATAACCTATTAAATTAGTGCCTAGTGTCAGTTGTTGATTTTTGCTTGTTTTTGGTTTCGCAGAATAATAGTACCATACAAAGTCCAAATGCCACGAAACTTTTTGGTGATTTTTTTCTGGACATAAGAGACCTTGGAAGCTTCGGGAGGGACGAGAAGATGGAGTAGTGGCCCAAGAGGCACCAGTGCGCGCCCTGGTGGCTCGTGGGGCCCACGTGGCTTCATTTGACCTAACTCCGCCTCTATAAATTCTCTAAAATATTGAAACCAACAGAGGAGTCCACGAAATACGTTTTCTGCTCCCGCAAGCTCCAGAACCATGAGATCCCATCTGGAGGCCTTTTCTGGCACTCTACCGGAGGGGGATTCGATCACGGAGGGGTTCTACATCATCCTTGTTGCCTCTCCGAGGATGCGTGAGTAGTTTACCACAGACCTATGGGTCCATACTTAGTAGCTAGATGGCTTATTCTCTCTATTTGATCTTCAATACAATGTTCTCCTCGGTGTTCTTGGAGATCTATTTGATGCAATGACTTTTTGCGGTGTGTTTGTTGGGATCCGATGAATTGTGAGTTTATGATCAGATCTATCCATGAATATTATGTGAGTTTTGTCTAAAATCTTTTATGCATGATTACTATAGCTTCGTATTTCTTCTCCGATATATTGGTTTGGTTTGGCCGACTAGATTGATTTATCTTGCCATGAGAAGAGGTGCTTTGTATTGGGTTCGATCTTACGTTGCTCAATCCCAGTGACAGAAGGGGACATGATACATATGTATCGTTGCTATTAAGGGTAAAAAGGTGGGATTTATTCATACATGAGTTTATCTTGTCTACATCATGACATCTTGTTTAAGGCGTTACTCTGTTTTTCCATGAACTCAACACACTAGATGCATGCTGGACAGCGGTCGATGTGTGGAGTAATAGTAGTATATGCAGGAAGGAGTCGGTCTACTTGTCTTGGACGTGATGCCTATGTATGATCATTTCCTTGGATATCGTCATAATTATTTGCTTTTCTATCAATTGCCCAACAGTAATTTGTTTACCCACCGTATGCTATTTTCTTGAGAGAAGCCTCTACTGAAAACTATGCCCCCGGATCTATCATTTATCATATGTTAAAGTAAAATACCTTATTGCAATTTTATTTTATTTATTTATTTTGTATTTTTGTCTAATCTATCAATGAAAAACTATACAATTTAATCTTTCTTGTAACCGTTGAGGGATCGACAACCCCTCTACACGTTGGGTTAGAAATATTTGTTGTTTGTGTGCAGGTGATGTTAACAAATTGTTGCTTAGTTCTCCTACTGGATTGATAACCTTGGTTTTATAAATGAGGGAAATACTTATCTCTACTTTTTGGGAACGCGGTAATTTCAAAAAAATTCCCACGATCACGCAGATCTATCTAGGTGATGCATAGCAACGAGAGGGGAGAGTGTTGTCTACGTACCTTAGTAGACCAATAGCGGAAGCGTTATGACAACGCGGTTGATGTAGCCGTACGTCTTCATGATCCGACCGATCCTAGCACCGAATGTACGGCACCTCCGCGATCTGCACATGTTATGCTCGGTGACGTCCCACGAACTCTAGATCCAGCTGAGGTCGAGGGAGAGTTTTGTCAGCACGACGGCGTGATGACGGTGATGATGAAGTTGCCGCCGCAGGGCTTCGCCTAAGCACTATGACGGTATGACCAAGGTGTGTAACTGTGGAGGGGGGCACCGCACACGGCTAAAACAATTGTCAACTTGTGTGTCTCAGGGGTGCCCCCTCCCCCGTATATAAAGGAGTGGAGGAGGGGGAGGGCCGGCCCTCTATGGCGTGCCCAAGGGGGGAGTCCTACTCCTAGTGGGAGTAGGATTCCCCCTTCCCTAGTTGGAGTAGGAGAGGAAGGAAGGGGGAGAGAGAGGAAATGAAAGGGGGGCCGCCCCCCTGATACGTCTCCAACGTATCTATAATTTATGAAGCATTCATGCTATTTTATTATCTGTTTTGAATGATTACGGGCTTTATTATACACTTTTATATTACTTTTGGGACTAACCTATTAACCAGAGGCCCAGCCCATATTGTTGTTTTATTGCCTATTTCAGTGTTTTGAAGAAAAGGAATATCAAACGGGGTCCAAACGGAATGAAACCGCCGGGAGCGTGATTTTTGGAACGAACATGATCCGGGAGACTTGGGGTACAAGCCAGAGAAGCTTCAAGGAGGCCAGGAGATAGGAGGGCGCCCCCCCTACTGGGCGCGCCCCCTGTCTCGTGGGCCCCTCGAGGCTCCCCCGACCGACTTCTTTCGCCTATATATTCCCATATACCCTAAAACCATCGAAGAACAAGATAGATCGGGAGTTCCGCCGCCGCAAGCCTCTGTAGCCACTAAAACCCTCTCGGGAGTCCATTCCGGCACCCTGCCGGAGGGGGAACCCATCAACGGTGGCCATCTTCATCATCCTGGCGCTCTCCATGACAAGGAGGGAGTAGTTCACCCTCGGGGCTGAGGGTATGTACCAGTAGCTATGTGTTTGATCTCTCTCTCTCTCTCTCTCTCGTGTTCTCTCTATGGCACGATCTTGATGTATCGCGAGCCTTTCTATTATAGTTGGATCTTATGATGTTTCTCCCCCCTCTACTCTCTTGTGATGAATTGAGTTTTCCCCTTGAAGTTATCTTATCGGATTGAGTCTTTAAGGATTTGAGAACACTTGATGTATGTCTTGCCGTGTTTATCTGTGGTGACAACGGGATATCACGCGATCCACTTGATGTATGTTTTGGTGATCAACTTGCGGGTTCCGCCCATGAACTATGCATAAGGGTTGGCACACGTTTTCGTCTTGACTCTCCGGTAGAAACTTTGGGGCACTCGTTGAAGTACTTTGTGTTGGTTGGATAGATGAATCTGAGATTGTGTGATGCATATCGTATAATCATGCCCACGGATACTTGAGGTGACAATGGAGTATCTAGGTGACATTAGGATTTTGGTTGATTTGTGTCTTAAGGTGTTATTCTAGTATGAACTCTTGAATAAATTGATCCGAAAGAATAACTTTGAGGTGGTTTAGTACCCTACCATAATCTCTTCGTTTGTTCTCTGCTATTAGTGGCTTTGGAGTGACTCTTTGTTGCATGGTGAGGGATTACTATATGATCTATCTATGTTATTATTGTTGAGAGAACTTGCACTAGTGAAAGTATGAACCTTAGGCCTTGTTTCCTACCATTGCAATACCGTTTATGCTTACTTTTATCATTAGTTACCTTGTTGTTTTTATATTTTCAAATTACAAAAACCTATATCTACCATCCATATTGCACTTGTATCATCATCTCTTTGCCGAACTAGTGCACCTATACAATTTTCCATTGTATTGGGTGTGTTGGGGACACAAGAGACTCTTTGTTATTTGGTTGCAGGGTTGTTTGAGAGAGACTATCTTCATCCTACGCCTCCCATGGATTGATAAACCTTAGGTCATCCACTTGAGGGAAATTTGCTACTGTCCTACAAACCTCTGCACTTGGAGGCCCAACAACGTCTACAAGAAGAAGGTTGTGTAGTAGACATCAAGCTCTTTTCTGGCGCCATTGCCGGGGAGGTGAGTGCTTGAAGGTATATCTTTAGATCTTGCAATCGAATCTTTTTGTTTCTTGTTTTATCACTAGTTTAGTTTATAAAAGAAAACTACCAAAAAAATGGATTTGAGTTTTTCTCATATGCTTCATCTTTTTAATATCTTTCGTGAGAATGATGGAAAGTTAAATTGTGCTCAAGTGCTAGAATAAGAATGCATTAGAATGTGGTACTAGGTCTTTGAATGATGAGCATGATTGCAATGTTGTTAGTATGAATTCTTTGAATATCCATGATGCTAATGATATGCAAAGCCACAAGCTTGGGGAAGCTATGTTTGATGAAGATGATATTTTTTGTCCCCCAAGTTTTGATGAGAATATTTATTATGATGAAAGCATGCCTCCTATTTATGATGATGAAAGTGGGTTTGGAAGAGTGTCAACTTTAGGAAGTAGTGATCCGACTATTTTGGAGGATGTTGAATCTTATTGCGATGAATATGAAGGTGGATTTGGAAGAGTGTCAACTTTATTTAGTGATGATTCCACTATTTCGGAAGAAGTTCCAATTGATTATGAGAACAAAGTTGCTATCTATGATGATTATTGTGATGACTTGTATGCTATTAAGAATAATGATAACCATGAAACTTGTCATCATGATTTTAGTTTTCAATTGGATTATGCCTCACATGATAATTATTTTGTTGAGTTTGCTCCCACCACTATTCCGAATGAGAAGAATTTTGCTTATGTGGAGAGTAGTAAAATTTCTATGCAAGTAGATCATGAAAAGAATGCTTTAGGTGCTGGTTATATTGTTGAATTCATTCATGATGCTACTGAAAATTATCATGAGGGAGGAGCATATGCTTGTAGGAATTGCAATAATATCAAGTTTCCTCTCTATGTGTTGAAAATCTTGAAGCTATGCTTGTTTTACCTTTCTATGCTAGTTGATTATTGTTACCATAAGTTATTTGCTCACAAAATCCCTATGAATATGAAGTGGGTTAGACTTAAATGTGCTAGTCATATGCTTCATGATTCTCCCGTTATGTTTTAATTCTTATCTTTTATGTGAGCATCATTGTCATCATCATGCCTAGCTAGAAAGGCATTAAAGAAAAGCACTTCTTGGGAGACAACCCAATATTTAACTTTACTATTTTTGTGTGTCCACATGATTATGCTACTGTAGTAATCATGTTTTATAGCTTTTGTTTCAATAAAGTGCCAAGTAAGACCTTTAGGATAGCTTACGGTGATAGTTGTGTTGATCCTGCAGAAAATCAGAAACTTTTGCACCCAGTAAATTAGTTTTGATAATTCACAGAAATTTGATTATGATCTGATTCGTTTTGTTTTGGATTGGTACACAAATTTCTTAGGACTTTCTAATTTGGTAGGATTTTTGGAGTTACATAAGTATACGTTTGATACAGATTACTCCAGACTATTCTGTTTTTGACAGATTCTGTTTTCTATGTGTTGTTTGCTTATTTTGATGAATCTATGAGTAGTATCGGAGGGTACAAACCATAGATAAGTTGGAGTACAGTAGATATTACACCAATATGAATTTAGAATGAGTTCACTACAATACCCAAGTGGTGGTTTTATTTTCTTATACTAACGGAGCTTACGAGTTTTCTGTTGAGTTTTGTGTTATGAAGTTTTCAAGTTTTGGGTAAATATTCGATGGACTATAGAATAAGGAGTGGAAAGAGCCTAAGCTTGAGGATGCCCAAGGCACCCCAAGGTAATATTCAAGGACAACCAAGAGCCTAAGCTTGGGGATGCCCTGGATGGCATCCCCTCTTTCGTCTTCGTTCATCGGTAACTTTACTTGGAGCTATATTTTTATTCACCACATGATATGTGTTTTGCTTGGCGCGTCATTTTATTTTGTTAGTATTTGCTTGCTTTTATTTATAATAATGTTTTGCATCTTTAGTTTCAATAAAAATGTCAAGGATAGCCTTTACCATGCTTATTTTGCTAGTATACATATTGCTGTTTGAAAACAGAAAGTTTACCGCTGTTGCAAAAATTCCCTAGAAAAGTCAGAGAATGGTATAATGTTGAAACTTTTTGCATATTGAGCTCCGATAAATCTTCTACAGCGTAGTATTTTTCTCATATTTTTTGGAGTTAGGGAAGTATGATGAATCTTTCATTCTTTATAGACTATACTGTTTTGGCAGATTGCTGTTATGTTTGCATATGTTTGCTTGTTTAATGATTCTATTTGAGGATAGGAGTATTAAATATGCAGAGAAATTTAGTATGCAATGTGGAATAATAATTTTAGTGATTTGTTACAGTAGAAAATGATAAGGTTTTCATTGGTTTATACTAACCTATCTCACGAGTTCTTGTCGAGTTTGGTGTGGATGCAGCTTTTGATAAAAAGAAAAACCATGATATGAGAGGAATTAAGGAGACACAAAAGTTCAAGCTTGGAGATGCCCAAGGCACCCCAAGATAATATTTCAAGGAGTCTCAAGCATCTAAGCTTGGGGATGCCCCGTTAGGCATCCCACCTTTCTTCCTCAACAACTATCGGTTAGTATCGGTTGAGCCTAAGTTTTTGCTTCTTCACATGAGTTGTGCTATCCTTGCAATGTCATTTTATTTTGTTTTGCTTGCTGTTTGAATAAAATACCAAGATCTGAAATTCTTAAATGAGAGAGAGTCTTCACATAGTTACACAATTATTTAGCTACTCATTGATCTTCACTTATATCTTGTTGGAGTAGTTTGTCATTTGCTCGTGTGCTTCACTTATATCCTATGAGTAAATGGTTGAATGAGTTGAATGTCATAAATCTGAAATTATATATGTTTCATTTGCTTATCCCATGGGGAGTAATGACTTCACATCTAAGAAGTAGAGTTTGTAAATTTATTGAAGGTTAGCAAGCATTGTATTGGTCATTTGAACAATTCATGAAAGAATATTGAAGGAAGAGAGATTTCACATATAAATATACTATCCTAGACATCTTTTATAATTGTGAGCACTCATTAAGTATGACATGCTAAAGAGTTGATGTTGGACAAGGAAGACAACGTAATGGGTTATGTTTTCTCACATATCAGTTAAAGTATATTGTCATGGATCATTCAAACATGTTGAGCTTGCATTTCCCCCTCATGCTAGCCAAATTCCTTCCACCAAGTAGAGATACTACTTGTGCTTCCAAATATCCTTAAACCCAGTTTTTCCATGAGAGTCCACCATACCTACCTATGGATTGAGTAAGATCTTTCAAGTAAGTTGTCATCGGTGCAAGCAATAAAAATTGCTCTCTAAACATGTATGATCTATTAGTGTGAAGAAAATAAGCTTTATATGATCTTGTTATGGAAGCAATAAAAGCGACGGACTGCATAATAAAGGTCCATGTACAAGTGGCAATATAAAGTGACGTTCTTTTGCATTAAGATTTTGTGCATCCAACCATAAAAGTGCATGACAACCTCTGCTTCTCTCTGCGAAGGGCCTATCTTTTACTTTATGTCTTTTACTTTATGCAAGAGTCAAGGTGATCTTCACCTTTTCCTTTTCATTTTATCCTTTGGCAAGCACCTCGTGTTGGAAAGATCCTGATATATATATCCAATTGGATGTAAGTTAGCATGAACTATTATTGTTGACATCACCCAAAGGTGAATAGGTTGGGAGGCAACTCTATAAGCCCCTATCTTTCTCAGTGTCCTATTAAAACTCCATAACCATTAGTATTGCGTGAGTGTTAGCAATCATGGAATACTATATGATAGTTGAGTATGTGGAGTTTGCTAAATCAAAAGCTCTGACATAGACCCTTCCTAAAAATAAGATGAATTGCAATTGTTTGATGACTGAGAATGAAGTTTGCTAGCTTTCAAGAAAGTTTATGATCTATGCTTCAACATGTGAATTGCTTGTTAGTTGATCTTGAGAAGTTTTATGAGATGAACTACTGTTATGACATATAATCATGCTAGAAAAGTTGATTGAAATTATCATTGATCAAACTTGTGCACCTGCTAGCATTCACACTTCATAAATTCTTTCTTTTATCATTTACCTACTCGAGGACGAGCAGGAATTAAGCTTGGGGATGCTGATACGTCTCCAACATATCTATAATTTATGAAGCATTCATGCTATTTTATTATCTGTTTTGAATGATTACGGGCTTTATTACACACTTTTATATTACTTTTGGGACTAACCTATTAACCAGAGGCCCAGCCCATATTGTTGTTTTATGGCCTATTTTAGTGTTTCGAAGAACAGGAATATCAAACGGAGTCCAAACGGAATGAGACCTTCGGGAGCGTGATTTTTGGAACGAACATGATCCAGGAGACTTGGAGTACAAGCCAGAGAAGCTTCGAGGAGGCCAAGAGATACGAGGGCGCGCCCCCCTACTAGGTGTTCCCCCCTGTCTCGTGGGCCCCTCGAGGCTCCCCCGACCGACTTCTTTCACCTATATATATTCCCATATACCCTAAAACCATCGAAGAACAAGATAGATCGGGAGTTCCGCCGCCGCAAGCCTCGGTAGCCACCAAAAACCTCTCGGGAGCCTATTCCGGCACCCTGCCAGAGGGGGAACCCATCACCGATGGCCATCTTCATCATCCCGATGCTATCCATGTCAAGGAGGGAGTAGTTCACCCTCGGGGCTGAGGGTATGTTGTAGGGTCAACCCTAGGAAGGATCTTTTTACACTTGGAGGGGGAAAAGGAGGAAAACACTCAAGAACAAAACTCTCAAACAAACCCAAATATCACATCCACTAGAGTAGCACACATGAGATCCACAAGATTACAAGATCAATACAAGGAGAGTAGCACTTGGTAAATTCTTCCCACTAGGTGAGGTCTTGATGATCTTCTCCAAGAGGAGGCCTTGATAATCCAATGGATTCTTCCCTAGGTGGGGGCTTGATCTCCTAAGAGGAGGGGATACAAGGAGCAAAGGCTCACAATGCTTAGTCTAATCTTTGCTAACCCTACAAATGACCTAGGGGATGGATATATAAAGCCTAGGGACGAAATGTGTGAGAGAGGGGGGTACATGGGCCAAAAGGCCAAGAGCACACGGCCAGTTCCGGAGGTGTCCGGGCACCCGGGGCCAAGGGACAGGGCACCCAGACCGGTCAGAGGGGGTCGCCCAGTTCGGCCGGGCACCCGGGGCGAGAGGTCCCGGGCACCCGACCTGGACAGGGGCCGGCTGGGAGGTGGCCGGGCACCCGGGGCTGCGCCAGGAGGCCGGCTGGGTCGGGCCGGGCACCCGGGGGGCCAAGGCCCGGGCACCCGGGGGTGTGGCCGGAGGCTGGGCCAGGGGGGGCCGGGCACTCGGCGGGAGAGGGCCGGGCACCCGGGCCAGCCAGGGAGGCCGCGACCTTGGTGGTTGGAGGTGGCCGGGAACCCGGGTCCTTTGGTGGCCGGGCACCCGGAGTGGTCCGTGCCCTCCGTTGCTCCATTCTTCTCATTCCCTCGCTGCCCTTCCTTCTCCATGGTTGCTTTAATCTCCGTCCTCGCATCCTCCCGGTCATCTCCTTGGTACCTAACAAGGCACAACGTTTCTATTTGAGGTAGGCCCCGATTCTCATGTGAATTCGAATGATGTTCGAAGAGGAAAGAGTTCACCTCGTTCTCGATGGCGCGTGCGCGTGCTCTTGTCATTTGCCCTTGGTGCTTGCGGTGGTGATGGAGTGTCGGTGCG
>NC_041383.1:700806233-700913797 GCF_002162155.2 Triticum dicoccoides
GAGAGATCCGACCTCGGATCGTGATCCTCATCACCACGGAAGCGGTTGTCGTGGATGGACTTGTAGTTGGACGAAGTGGAAGTCATGGCGCAATCCAAGTACTCCAAGGTGTTGCCGGAGGACTATACGTGCAAAAAGAGAAAACACAAACGACACTCGGAAATACAATGGTTAGTGCATACAAAGTGTCCATTAAGGAAGAATAAGTCCGTGCGGCAAGATTGTTCGTGGCAAAGCGCATGAAGCTTATCAAGATGATAAAGAATGAGAAGCAAAGCGTTCATGGGAGCAAAAGCATTCATTGTGCACACAAATGTGTTGTGATTATGATCAATGCAACCACGGTGCAAAATGATGTCATAGTGGGACGGTTTATCAATAGCATGAATATGGCAATGGATGATCAATATGAAAAAGTTATCATGTAATTGATGGTAGGCAATAAGATCATGATGTATGAATATGCCATCAAGAAAGATCACAACAAATTTGCTAAGGAAATGCACAAGCTCAAATATCATTGGAATACAAGATGCAACAAGGCAATCATAATGTGTGTCAATCCATGCATAGGGTGCAAACTTGCGATGAGTATGAGATGTCCATCGGACATGGCATGTGGAAGCATAATCAACCAATATGGAGGTTGTAGTACAAAAAGTCAAAGGAGTGTTGATGTACCAAAGCTCGATGTCGTCGCATGAGTGGAGTTCCGAAGGTGCATCCAATAAGTGTGAGTGCTCCTCAACTTGAAGGTCCATAGAGCCAATATCCAATGTCGCTCCTCCGTTTGCGAGATGTATCATGTAGATAACAAGAAGGAAACAACAATGAAAGAGTGACCCATCCAATGTGCGTATTTGAGGATGGCACAAAGGGGAGGAGGTCACTTTTAGGAGTTTCTCAAGGATGATGGAGTCGCGCATTTTGTATGCCTTCACATAACCAATATGTTTGGTGGTGGTACCGCCTTGTAAATCCTTCAAAATGAAAGAACATGACAATCACTTGGAAAAAAAATGAGGTTAGCGGAAGGGCCAAACCTATCATTCGTGTGGTAAGATACCCAACAAGTGTATGCATAATGCTCATCATAAGAAATGACAAGTTAGTATTGCATAGTATGGAGGCATATGATGCAAGAACAACCAAATGCAATAGGCTCAATCAAACAAGCATGCATCATAAGTAAGGTGTCAAAGTCTCCAAGATCAAGAAGCATAGTATGGTTGCACTCAATACAAGTGGATATGAAAGAGGCATCTAATGGACACAAGAGACAATGATCAAGATATATCATGTGAGAGGCATGAACATATATGTCATCAACCCAAGAAAGTGAGTAAGAGTGGAACATGGGTGATGCAACCAAGCAAGCAATCATAGCAATCAAGTCAAGCAAGCTAGTAGCGCGAAGATGCAACATACTAGGAGGAATCATATCAATCATGTAATGGGTGCAAATAGTGGGCATATATAATGCACATGACATATCACAATCATGAAAACAAGATATGAGGAAAGTAGGCTCATGGTGTTGGCAAGAAGTCCTATGTAAATAGCAATGTAACATCATGACTCTCCCAACACAAGAATCAACAATAGCATGAGGCACATGATAAACATGGCAAAAGCAACAACGATCTCCACCAAGCATGCAAATACACATAGGAATATCATAATGGTGCATCATGGGTAAATGCAAGCAAGGGTCACAATTGCATGGCAAAGTCATGTAAAGAGGCATAACATGCAAATTGAACACGATAGTATGGGCATAAGGTGACAAGTGGTAGATAGCCCATAGCCGTGTGAGAGCCAAGTAAAAGAGAAGCGCGTAGTCCTTGCATGAAGGGAACATTGGTAAGGATAATCCATGGAATCCCAAATCATTGTTGCTCGGAAGAGCTCGTTTCGTCAACTCGTGGGATTGAGACGTTGACGAGTATACGTGAGTACCTACACACAACAAAGACAAAGGAAAAATTGTGTGTGTGTGTGGTATATGTACACATCATCCCTTATGATGCGCACGTGCGTGTGTTGGTTTGCACAAAATAGCCAATGCTCAAACAAATGAGGTGCGTGATATAGAAACATGTCATCCATCATGAGAGGTTTGTTATTATGTATAGCATAATGGAGACTCAAATTGTGGAAAGCATCACTAGTGATATCTAGAGCATTGTCATGAATGGTATGCATATGATGCAAACAATTATGGGAAATCTCACCCCTAGCATATGACAAGGTTAATGGATTGTCAAACATGACGTGACCTCTAGAATTTTCACAAGATATCCTATGGAGCATGGTATCACAACTAGGCAAATCAACATGCTCATCTTCATATTCATCATAAATAGGTGGCATTTCTAAGCATGTAGAAGACATAGTATGTGGTGAATCCATAAGGTCATCATCATCATGTGAGCAATCAATGTCAAGCGAGTCCATTAGTGGGACAAGAGAAGTACCATCACCTATGTTACCTTTGTAGCGTCGTTCATGTGTTGTAGGTGAGGTGTCGAAGATCCACTCGTTGTTATCTTCATCTTGATGGAACCATGTGGGGGTGCATCATCATCCACCATGGCCATCGTCATCTCCATTGGATGTATGGACTCATCGAGTATAGGCATGTCGTCATGTAGGAGACCTAGCACCAAAGAAAACACACTCGGAGTAGAGGTTAGTTGTTAGAAATCATAGTGGCATGACATGCCGTGTCAACTACCTCACTCACTAAGTGTTGTGGCTCACTCACTCCCTTAAGGATGCACTCACTCATATGGGTAGTGGAGTCACTAAAATGGCTCTCAAACTCACATAGGATGTGTGGCATGCTCTCAAGTGTGGGGCTAGTGGTGGTCACACTCATCCTCTCATAGGAAATGCACTCAAAGTCACATATGGTGGAGTCACTCATGTCACTCATGTGGTAGTCGCTCTCCTCACATGGGATTTGGGGCATCTCTTCATATGTGAGTGTCGGAGAGATGTTGGTGCAAATGTCTCCATGCTCAACGCCTATCGCTGCCTTGGTTGAAGGGATAGTCCCATGCTCAACCTTCTCACCATCGTCGCCGTGGATGAAGGCCGAAGATGGCACATCATCACTCTTGCCTCCAAAGATGGAAACATCATCCGTGCTCGCCACCGTGTTGCTCGCCTTCAAAGCTTGCTCCTTGAGGGTCTCCATAGTTGTACTCGTCGCCGCACTGTCTTGAAAAAGAGTCGAAGTAGACTCGGCGTCATCAATGCCACAAAGAGGGATGGCGGTGGAGTCGAACTTGGGAGCGTAGTCTTTTAGCTTGTCGGCCTTGGACAACGTGGTGGTACTAGCCTCACGCTTGCCGTCCTTGAGGTTGGTCTTCGAGAAGTGTGCTTGGGGTGGAGAAGTCTTGGCCTTCATAAGTTCTTGTCCGCCTTGAGAGCACCAATGTAGTTGTCATCGAGGGACTTGTAGTTCTCGAGGAAGATAATCTTGGAGATGTCGTTGTTCAACCCCATCATGAGTAAACTTCATCCAAATGGGGTCGTCCACACCGGCTCGTCGCAAGGTGAGGGAGTCCTAGACTAGGGGGTGTCCGGATAGCCGGACTATCATCATCGGCCGGACTATCATCGGCCGGACTATCATCATCAGCCGGACTCCAAGACTATGAAGATACAAGATTGAAGACTTCGTCCCGTGTCCGGATGGGACTTTCCTTGGCGTGGAAGGCAAGCTTGGCGATACGGATGTGTAGATCTCCTACCATTGTAACCGACTCTATGTAACCCTAGCCCTCTCCGGTGTCTATATAAACCGGATGGCTTTAGTCCGTAGGACACAACAACAACCATTACAACAATCATACCATAGGCTAGCTTCTAGGGTTTAGCCTCCTTGATCTCGTGGTAGATCCACTCTTGTAATACCCACAATATCAATATCAATCAAGCAGGATGTAGGGTTTTACCTCCATCAAGAGGGCCCGAACCTGGGTAAAACATCGTGTCCCTTGTCTCCTGTTACCATCCGCCTAGACGCACAGTTCGGGACCCCCTACCCGAGATCCACCGGTTTTGACACCGACATTGGTGCTTTCATTGAGAGTTCCTATGTGTCGTCACCGATAGGCTCGATGGCCTCTTCAATCAACAACGACGCAGTCCTGGGCGAGACTTTTCTCCCCGGACAGATCTTCGTATTCGGCGGCTTCGCACTGCGGGCCAATTCGCTTGGCCATCTGGAGCAGATCGAAAGCTACGCCCCTGGCCGTCAGGTCAGGTTTGGAAGCCTAAACTTCACGGCCGATATCCGCGGAGACTTGATCTTCGATGGATCCGAGCCGCAACCGAGCGAGCCGCACTGTCACGATGGGCACGACCTAGCTCTGCCGCCGGACAGTACCTTGGAGGCCGCACACGAATCCGCTCCGACCCATAGTTCGGAGCCGATCGCGCAGATCGAGGACGGGTGGCTGGACACCGCCTCGGGAGCTACAACTTCCACGGCGATGGAGTCGAACACTGACCTCGTCCCTTGTAAAGCTCATGACTCCGAGGTGTTGGACTCCCTGCCGGACTCCGAACCTCCTGCGCCCCTGCCAATCGAATCCGATTGGGCTCCGATCATGGAGTTCACCGCTGCGGACATCTTTCAGCACTCACCCTTCGGTGACATCTTAAATTCGCTGAAGCATCTCTCGCTATCCGGAGAGCCCTGGCCGGACTACGGCCAGGATGGTTGGGACGCGGACGACGAAGAAATTCAAAACCCACCCACCGCCCACTTTATAGCAACTGTCGACGATCTAACCGACACGCTAGACTACGACTCCGAAGACATCGACGGTATGGACGACGATGCCGGAGACGATCAAGAAGCAGCGCTCACTGAGCACTGGAAGGCCACCCCGTCACATGACATATATATGGTGGACACCCCAAAAGGAAGCGATAACGAGGAACAATGGGGCGCGACAAAGGATAATCCCGCCGATAAACAACCAAAACGGCGATGCAGACGCCGCCCTAAGTTCTTCCTCGACAAAAACATCATTCCTAATGACCCAGCAATAGAGCAAGGCAAACTAGTGGACGATGATCATGCAACCAAGCAACCATCCGAACAGGGCGAATCCGACAATCAAGACGTGCCCGGCGAAACCAACAGTCCGGACAACCTCACGCCAGACACACCATCGGAGCATATGAACCTCCACAAAAAACTCATCACCACTGCAAGAAGTCTAAAGAAGGAAAAGCGGAAGCTCAAAACAGCGGAAGACATACTCAGAAAGAGGTGGAGCAAAGTACTCAAGACCGCAGACAAATATGGCAATGGGCACCAAACAAAGAGCTACCCGAAGCGCAAGCTGCTCCCAGAATTTGACGAGGAAGCCATAGAGCCCTCATAGTCAAAAAACAAAGAGGCCGCCTGGCCGGATAGACGGCCAGATGACAGGCCAAAAAGGACAAGCGGCGCCACACACAATCCGATTCATGATCCTGGGAAAACAGACGGCCCAGTCAGGTCCATTTACGGGCCAAAAAAGAGGGCCCCAGGAAGCAACACAACACGGCAAGTGTTCGAAGACAGCGACACACCCAAATATAGGGGCGCCGCACACCCGCTATGTTTCACCGATGAGGTGCTGGATCATGAATATCCAGCAAGGTTCAAACCCATAAACATAGAGGCATACGACGGAACAACAGACCCCAGAGTCTGGATAGAAGATTACATACTACACATACACATGGCTAGAGGAGATGATCTCCACGCCATAAAATATCTACCCCTCAAGCTCAAAGGGCCAGCTCGGCATTGGCTCAAAAGCCTCCCAGAAAACACTGTTGGAAGTTGGGAAGAGCTTGAGGACGCGTTTAGAGCAAATTTTCAAGGGACTTATGTCCGCCCCCCGGATGCAGACGATCTAAGTCATATAACTCAACAGCCCGGAGAGTCAGCGCGCAAATTCTGGAACAGGTTCCTTACCAAAAAGAACCAAATAGTCGACTGTCCGGACGAGGAAGCCTTAGCAGCTTTTAAACACAACGTCCGAGACGAATGGCTCGCCAGACACCTCGGCCAAGAGAAGCCAAGAACAATGGCCGCGCTAACAAGCCTCATGACGCGCTTTTGCGCAGGAGAAGACAGCTGGCTAGCAAGATGCAGCACCAGCGACCCGAGTACATCCGAGATCAGAGATGGAAACAGAAAATCACGGCGCATAAAAGATCAGCGCCGGAATAAAGAAAAAAGCCCAAAGAGCACGACGGTCAACGCCGGATTCAAAAGCTCGCGGCCAAACAATAAAACACTGTCTCTTAAGGACAACAGTGACGAGCTATCCAACTTAAACAAAATTTTGGATCGGATATGTCAAATCCACAGTACCTCCGGAAGGCCTGCAAACCATACCAACCGAGATTGCTGGGTTTTTAAACAGTCTGGTAGACTCAACGCCGAACACAAGGGGCTCGATGCGCCAAGCGAGGACGATGACGAACCCCACCAGCAGAGCACCGGAAGACAAAAGACTTTCCCACAAGAAGTCAAAACACTAAACTCACTTCATGTGATAGTACGGAAATACAATACGACACCCGCTAAGATAGGTGTCGCACGGTCCACCCCAGCGGAACACCGAGATTGGATGTCAAAACCAATCACTTTTGACCACCTGGATTATTCCAGAAGTATCCGGCACGCAGGATGGACTGCTCTGATATTGGATCCCATAATAGAGGGACTGCAATTTACACAAGTCCTGATGGACGGCGGCAGTGACTTAAACCTGCTATATCCGGACACAATCCGCAAGTTGGGGATAGACCCTACTACAATTCGACATAGCCACACTTCCTTCAAAGGAGTGGCGCCAGACCCTTACGCCAGGTGCACAGGTTCATTATTACTAGAAGTTGTGTTCGGGTCACCTGACAACTTCCGACGAGAAAAGCTAACCTTTCATGTCGCCCCATTTAAAAGTAGCTATCAAGCACTACTGGGACGTGAAGCTTTCGTCCGCTTTAACGCAATACCACACTACGCGTCTCTTACGCTTAAAATGCCCGGTCCATGTGGCATCATTTCATTAAAAGGTCGTCTAAGACCCTGGACACGGCTGGACGAGTCCGGAATAAATAAGCTAGGGGCTACCTAGCCGCACACCCCTTCACAAGGGTTTGTGCATATAAGCCATAATGAGCTAGCATAGGCTCAACTTTATTAATCTATATTTCAATTTTTTATGCACTTTTTCGCATGATTTCTTTTCAAACTAAGTTCCCCTCTTTTTACAGATGAACAACATGCACACCCGTCCAGGATACGGCACAACGGAGACACAGGCGCAGACGTGTAGTAGGGACCCGTTTCAAGGATTCTTTTCAGACTAAGACCCTGCGTAAACCTTTCTTACTGTCTCTTGTTGCTATAATCCCCTGGTTTCTCATTATAACCAGAGTGGAGACTGGCGTCTTGGCATCGGCCGCGTCAGAGGAACTTGCCCGTACCTGGACACAAGGGGCTTAGGGCATTGTTCTGCCCGTTATTATAAAGACCGAACACCTTCGGGAGTGTTCGGCGTCTCGAGTTAGGACTTATATGCATCAGCTCTGAATCATATCTTTGGTCAAATGTTGGGTTTGCCCGGCTCCTGTATTTTGCTGCCTTACGTTCCGTATCATCGGCTAACGCGGCACCAGGAGAACTACTACGATTATGCCCCAGTTCGGCTGGGCGAGCACCTCAGTAGAGAAAGCCGAAAACTGGCTGTCATGATACAGCGAGAGACTGGTCAACCACTCGATCGACCAATGGAATGTTTAGAATTCCTCCGCTTTGACGAAGGGCCGTTTCCCGGTCAGGCACATACGCGCCCCAAATTCGGAGAGCGCGGTGCCCCCAGGGGCTATGTCGTAGGCCCACCCTCGAACTCCCATGGCTAAGGGAAAGTGATAAAGCATTATAGTCCGGTTGCCTCGTTTGCTACGCTACCACCTCCTTTACAGGACCGAGACGTCGGATTAAGTGTGAAAATGCGCTATTTTTGCGAACACCCCCGCACCTTGTGCGTGGGGGCTGAAGCCGACGATTGCCATCTTTCAGGTTATACACACGTATACATGAATGGCCGCATAGGAGATATATCACTACTTGAACGCACAAGTATAAAATGAGCTTACATCATAAACATTGTTTTACAACATAAAATGTTCATTTGAACGTAACATTTTTTGAGCACAGCGACTCTATTACACGAGCACCACGCAGAACTTCGCCAAAATAGTGCTCGGCGGGTAACCGGCTATCATCCGAACCCGGGGTCGCAACAGTGGTGGCATCCATCTTTGTCCAATGTGTCTTCACACGGGCGAGTGCCATCCACGCACCCTCTATGCAGGCCGATCGCTTCATCGCCTTGATATGCGGCACCGCCCCAAGAAATTGCTGCAATAAGCCAAAGTAGCTCTTCGGCTTGGGCCTATCCGGCCATACATGGGTCACGATATCCGTCATGGCAAGCCTGGATAACCTATTCAGCTCAGCCCACTCGTCCAACCGGTCGGTCAGCGGAAGTGAACGCTCCGGACTATGGAATTGAGACCAAAATAGCTCTTCCGTCTTGTGATCCTTCTGGCTTCGAAAATGCACAACGGCATCCGCCGCACTCGCTGCTAAGTCCATATAAGGGTCCTCCGGACCCCACAGCTGGCCCAGCTGAGCATACTTTGGATCCGTAAACCTTCGGCGTAGCAGAAAAAGGCTTGCCAGCTACAATGTCTCCGGCCTGGCGCAGCTCTTCCTTTATAGCCCGCATTGCAGAACGGGCATCTTTGGCCTCGGCGGTGGCCTTCCCCAGGTCTTCTTGCCCCGCTAGGCGCTCCTTTTCAAGAGCCTCATTTTGGTCGGTAGCATATTTTAACTTCACGGCCATTTCGGCCATCTCTTTCCTGCTTCGGCAGTGTGCGGCCCTTTCGGCTTCTAACTCCTCGGCCGCCCTAGAGGCCGCCGCATTACTCCTTCTGGCTTGCTCCTTGGCTTGAGCAAGTTCGGCCCGCAGGCTCTCCACATTAGCGGCACTATCTGCATTTCACACACAGGTTGTAAGGAGCGGGCTTCGGCTCCCTTACCAAGTGACCGCAAAGAAACACTCACCTTGCGACTCATCAAGTCGCCTGTTGACCAGCGTGATGTCCGCACCCGCTACGTCGAGTTGCCGCTTTAGTTCAGCAACTCCATCAGTCCGGCTGGCCCCCGGACGATCCGCCACCTACGTAGGCACGGCGAAAATTTCATCCTCGACACGCTGTCGCTTTCGACAACCTACCGAGTCTCAGGGGCTACTATCTATACAGGGCGCACTCTATATGCAAAACTGTCAAAAGGTGTGTCATTTTTACGTACCTCAAACCCCGCCAGCAAACTCCTGACGGCATTATGCAATCCGCCTTCGGCGGACGAAAACCTTTCAATCACCATACTCATCAATGCGTGGTGATCTTCTGAGATAGACGCCTTCTCAAGCAGATCCTTCAGCCGTACACCAGTTGGCGCCGAACTATCCGGCTTTGGCAAACCCGGGGGCTCCCTCCGTGACGACACTTCAGGATCGTCCGCCCTATCCGACGGCGCCCCGGACGGAGGCGTCTCGCTCTCCACCATCTCCGGACGAAGGTCCCCCGAAGACAAGCTCATTTGCGAAGGACGGAGATCCGAACTACAAGGTAAAAACTTGAGTTATCCTCAGAAGCACAAATAGGGGTGTCCCTTATTATAAAACTCCCTTCTTTCTACTTACGGCTCGTTGGAGGGCTGATTCTTTAAGGGAGACTGTGCGGCCGGGGCCTCCCCGGACGCAGGACCCTCTGGCGAAGATTTCTTCCCCCGCTTAGGGGCTTTGGCTCCCGGGTCCTCGGAGGCAGTCCTCTTCTCCCCTTGGAGGGAGGGATTCTCGATCCCCCCTCTTTCAAGAGCCTCCTTAGGCGAGGCAGTAGCTCTTCTACTTTCCCCTTCGCCTTCCTCTGGAGGCGCAACCTCCAGCATCCTGACCAGCACGGAATCCGACGCGGTCTCTGGGAGGGGGGCCGGACACCATATCAGTTTTGCTTGCGCTATCCACTCCTGTTTAGAAGGAAATTGGTCATAAGGCGAATCATCGAAAGGCAAACAAACGGTATGTCCTGACTCGGAGCTACTCACTTGAGTATCCGGGCGATTGCAGCTTAGGCCAGCATCCTTGGTCAATTCCGGACACGCCTCTTGCGATCCGAAGAATAATTTGTACATATCCATGGGTGTCATACCCATGAAGTGTTGAAGAATCCGTGGGCCCTCCGGATTAAACTCCCACAGCCGGAGAGGGCGGCGTTTGCAGGGCAGGAGATGCCTAATCAGCATGACCTGCATTACCACCACCATATCAATCTCCCTCGCCTGGAGATCTCGAATCCGGCCCTGCAGTAAGGGCACGTCCTTTGACGGCCCCCAGTTGAGCCCTTGGTTGACCCACGACATCAACCGTCGTGGAGGTCCCGAGCGGAATAAGGGTGGCGGCTTCTGTCTGCTACCCCTCGGAGCGGTAATATAGAACCACTCCTGCTGCCACAGGCCGAGCTCCTCTTGGAAGGAGCCCGCGGGCCACGGGGCATCAGCCCTCCTACTTACGGCCGCCCCGCCGCACTCTGCTTGACGCCCACCGATCATCTTCGACACCACATTGAAGGTCTTCAGCCACAGGCCGAAGTGAGGGGTGACGCGGAGGAAGGCTTCGCAGATGACAATAAATGCGGAAATATGGAGGATGGACTCCGGAGCCAAGTCGTGGAATTCCAACCCATAGTAAAACATGAGCCCTCTCACAAAAGGATCCATCGGGAAGCCTAAACCCCGACGGAGGTGGGATACAAAAACGACGTACTCGTCGGGCTCGGGGGTGGGGATGGCCTGCCCTTCGGCGGGCAACCTGTGCGAAATCTCGTAAGTCAGGTACTTGGCCTCCCGTAGCTTTAGCACGTCCTCCTCCATGACGGAGGAGGGCATCCACCGGCCCTGGAGGTCGGAACCGGACATTGTTGAAGGTCCGAAGCGCTCGAATCTGGGGCTCTAGGTGCTGGAAATTGGAGCAAGGAGAAGATTCGATGGAGGATTGAAGAAAAGAAACGAGCCTTGGTCCCGTTATAAAGAGGGAGAATACCGAGAGCCGTCTCCGTGACCGTTTGGGACTCGCCTTCGATAGAGGGGGTATGGCGACGGGCGCGGTTGGGTTACCCACGTCCGTATTGATGAGAATCCCGGGATAAGGGGGAACACGATCTCTGCTTCAACAAGACGTGCCAAGGAAACCGCTTCGCTAAATGCGCTGAGGTGGTAAAGTAAAAAACGATTCAAGTAAGGGCTTGGTAGTGGTGTGACGTCATGCCGCAAAAAACGTCAGCAGATTGAACTTGTGTATATATTATTCTCTCTACGGTAGAATGTGGAATTTATTTTGCAGAGCCGGACACTATCCTGGTGTTCACAATCTTCTATGAATTATTCGGAGGAGGAACCCGCCTTGCAATGCCGAACAATATGCGCGCCGGACTCATCATCATTGAAGCCTGGTTCTGGGGCTACTGAGGGAGTCCTGGACTAGGGGGTGTCCGGATAGTCGGACTATCATCATCGGCCGGACTATCATCGGCCGGACTATCATCGTCAGCCGGACTCCAAGACTATGAAGATACAAGATTGAAGACTTCGTCCCGTGTCCGGATGGGACTTTCCTTGGTGTGGAAGGCAAGCTTGGCGATACGGATGTGTAGATCTCCTACCATTGTAACCGACTCTATGTAACCCTAGCCCTCTCCGGTGTCTATATAAACCGGATGGCTTTAGTCCGTAGGACACAACAACAACCATTACAACAATCATACCATAGGCTAGCTTCTAGGGTTTAGCCTCCTTGATCTCGTGGTAGATCCACTCTTGTAATACCCACAATATCAATATCAATCAAGCAGGACGTAGGGTTTTACCTCCATCAAGAGGGCCCGAACCTGGGTAAAACATCGTGTCCCTTGTCTCCTGTTACCATCCGCCTAGACGCATAGTTCGGGACCCCCGCATCCGGAACTCGGACCGACCTGTGAATCCAGGCTTTGCCACGCCTTTATTGCATTACGCCGACGACCTGCATCGACATCGACTTCGGCGCCAGGCCACATTTCTTTTATTACTCACTTTGCATAAATTATTTATTATGCAACGATTTTTTTACTATTATCTCTGGTTTGCACTATTTTTGTGCACAGGAAAATGATCCAGCCGGACTATATCCTTTGATGTCACCTCGGCTGGACGGGGGGCTTCGTCAACACTTCATTACCCCATGCCAGGGACTTCGGCATCACCCGGCCGTCCTGCATTGACCATGCTATGTCACCACTTCACAGTGCCGAGCTCTTTGCTTCGCCACCTCGGGACCGGCTTGGGGGATGGAACCTTGTCCCGCATCAAGCTCGGACCGCATCGTCAATACCGAACACATTAACCAGCTAGGTTGCCTTCATGCTCAAAGTTTTAAAATTTCTAACTTGTGTTTGGTTCGACCAAGCATTATACTTTTTCGGAAAAAGTTTCTTGTAAAAATCTTCCTTGTCGAAACTTTGTTCGCACACACTTGACGCGCTACCCGCGCTCATTATACCTGGGGGCTTCTTTAACAGAAGCTTATTAATTCGAGCTTTATGCCCAACACATGTGTCACACTTCCGCATGTACCTTTTATTCACCATTATATGCATCGATATGACTTAAGTTTTGGCCAAGCTGGGTTGCCTGGCTCCTGTGCTTACCCCTACGTTCCCGATTGTTCGGCTAGGTGGTAAAGGGAGCACCTCTGCGATTGTTACTACCGGGTCAGCCGGATGTGTACCTCAGACTGGGTGAAGCCGAAAGCTAGCATTCTTAAGGGAATACTCGGTCGGTGAACTAAAAGATGATTTCTTACCTATTTATTTACCTGCCCCCAGATGTTTTTCTGCTCTTTTCGCAGTCCGGA
Source organism: Triticum dicoccoides (assembly GCF_002162155.2). NCBI lineage: Eukaryota > Viridiplantae > Streptophyta > Magnoliopsida > Poales > Poaceae > Triticum > Triticum dicoccoides. The sequence goes on from NC_041383.1 coordinate 700,819,277, forward strand.
CATGCACTTTAGGGCATGCCTCCCAGGGAAAGGAACCCCTAACGGAACTATTCTCCCTGGAAGATGTTTCTTACTAACCATGTAATATAACATAACTAGTTGGGCACTTGTCTGATAAAGCACTAATGACCCCTACGCCTGGTCTCCATGCATGCCCCGGTTTTTATGACCGCGAGGGTATTCGGACACACTCCGGACTATTGGGTCCAGAGGTTGAAGCGAAAAGGTCCGCTACGACAAACGATCTACAATCCGGCTAGAAGGCATTCTACATGTCACCTTACATTATATAGTCAACTTTTACCCAAGTCACTTGGGGGCTCTTATGTTTATTTGAGCCGTTCCATACTAAGTGTTTCTCTTCCTAGCCGTTGCAAAGTTTCATTATTATTTATCACTCCTTTTTTCGACACAAGTGTGCGGTCACTAGCCGGGGAGCCTAATTTCTCTCTCAAAGCCGCTAGAGTTTAGTTTGCTAAACTGGCCTAGTAAGAAGTACTCCGCCTTTGGGATAGGAGGTTGAAGCCGTAGGCTAACCCGCTTGCAGTTTTGAGATAGGATGTGTCATGTTAAAGCACGGCAGAAGCACCCTTTTTTCTAAAGTCCAATTTTTGATTGGAACCGAACACTTGATCTAGTTTGGACATTAATCTTTTGAATAAGTTTTTTGGCTTTTCGATAAAGTGCCAAGTAAGACCTTTAGGATGGCTTACGGTGATAGTTGTGTTGATCCTGCTGAAAATCAGAAACTTTTGCACCCAGTAAATTAGTTTTGTTAATTCACATAAACGCGCTTCTGATCTGATTCTTTTTGCTCTGGATTGGCACACGAATTTCTTAGGAATTCCAAATATGGTAGGATGTTTGGAGTTCCAGAAGTATACGTTTGATACAAATTACTACAGACTATTCTGTTTTTGATAGATTTCGTTTTCTATGTGTTGTTTGCTTATTTTGATGAATCTATGAGTAGTATAGGAGGGTATGAGCCATAGATAAGTTGGAGTACAGTAGATATTACACCAATATGAATTTAGAATGAGTTCATTACAGTACCTTGAAGTGGTGGTTTTACTTTATTATACTAACGGAGCTTACGAGTTTTCTGTTGAGTTTTGTGTTGTGGAGTTTTCAAGTTTTGGGTAAGGATTCGATGGACTATGGAATAAGGAGTGGCAGGAGCCTAAGCTTGGGAATGCCCAAGGCACCCCAAGGTAATATTCAAGGACAACCGAGAGCCTAAGCTTGGGGATGCCCCGGATGGCATCCCCTCTTTCGTCTTTGTTCATCGGTAACTTTACTTGGAGCTATATTTTTATTCACCACATGATATGTGTTTTGCTTGGAGAGTCATTTTATTTTGCTAGTATTTGCTTGATGTTATTTAGATTAATGTTTTGCATCTTTAGTTTCAATAAAAAAGTCAAGGATAGCCTTTGCCATGCATATTTTGCTAGTATACATGTTGCTGTTTGAAAACAGAAAGTTTACCGCTGTTGCAAAAATTCCCTAGAAAAGTCAGAGAGTGGTATAATGTTGAATATTTTTTCATATTGAGCTCTGAGAAATTTATTACAGTGGGAATTTTAGTTCATAATTTTTGGAGTTAGGGAAGTACTGATACTCTTGCACTCTTTACAGACTGTACTGTTTTGGCAGATTGCTGTTATGTTTGCGTTGTTTGCATATGTTTGCTTGTTTAATGATTCTATTTGAAGATAGGAGTATTAAATATGAAGATGAATTTAGTATTAAATTTTGAATAATAATTTTTGATTTGGTACAGTAGAAAATGATAAGGTTTTGCATTGGTTTATACTAACCTATCTCACGGGTTCTTGTTGAGTTTGTTGTGAATGAAGCTTTTGATAAAAAGAGAAACCATGATATGAGAGGAATTAAGGAGACACAAAAGTTCAATCTTGGGGATGCCCAAGGCACCCCAAGATAATATTTCAAGAAGTCTCAAGCATCTAAGCTTGGGGATGCCCCGGTAGGCATCCCACCTTTCTTCTTCAACAACTATCGATTAGTATCGATTGAGCCTAAGTTTTTGCTTCTTCACATGAGTTGTGCTATCCTTGCAATGTAGTTTTCTTTAGCTTTGCTTGCTGTTTGAATAAAGTATCAAGATCTGAAATTATTAAATGGGAGAGTCTTCACATAATTGCATAATTATTTAGCTACTCATTGACCTTGACTTATATCTTTCGGAGTAGTTTGTCATTTGCTCTAGTGCATCACTTATATCTTTTAGAGCACGTTGGTGGATTTGTTTTATGGAAACTATAGATGAACTCTCACACTTCACTTATATTATTTTGGGAGTCATTAATAGCATGATAGTTTGCTAAATGTTAATATACTTAGTGTTCAAGATATGTGAAACTTTCTTTTGAGTAAATTGAATACTAAGATAAGTTTGATGCTTGATAATTGTTTTGAGATATGGAGGTGATAATATCAAAGTCATGCTAGTTGTGTAATTGTGAATTTGAGAAAGGCTTGTGTTGAATTTTGCAAGTCTCGTAGCATGCACGTATGGTTAAAGTTGTGTAACAAATTTGAAACATGGAGTGTACCTGGCTTGTGCATCCTTATGAGTGGCGGTCAGGGACGAGCGATGGTCTTTTCCTACCAATCTATCCCCCTAGGAGCATGCGCGTAGTACTTGAATTTTTGATGGCTTCTAAATTTTTGCAATAAGTATATGAGTTCTTTTGACTAATGTTGAGTCCATGGATTATACGCACTCTCACCTTTCTGCCTTTGCTAGCCTCTTCGGTACCGTGCATTGCCCTTTCTCACCTTGAGAGTTGGTGCAAACTTCGCCGGTGCATCCAAACCCCGTGATACGATACGCTCTATCACACATAAACCTCCTTATATCTTCCTCAAAACAGCCACCATACCTACCTATCATGGCATTTCCATAGCCATTCCAAGATATATTGCCATGCAACTTCCATCATCATCATCATGACATACATTACTTTTGTCATATTGCCATTACATGATCATGTTGTTGACATCGTATTTGTGGCAAAGCCACCCTGCATTATTTTTCATACGTGTCACTCTTGATTCATTGCACCATCCCGGTACACCGCTGGAGGCATTCATATAGAGTCATATCTTGTTCTAAGTTTCGAGTTGTAATTGTTGAGTTGTAAGAAAAATAAAAGTGTGATGATCATCATTATTAGAGCACTGTCCCAAGTGAGGAAAGGATGATGGAGACTATGATTCCCCCATAAGTCGGGATGAGACTCCGGACAAAAAAAAGAGAGAAAGGCCAAAAAAAGAAAGGCCCAAATAAAAAAAATGAGAGAAAAAGAGAGAAGGGACAATGCTACTATCCTTTTACCACACTTGTGCTTCAAAGTAGCACCTTGTTCTTCATGTAGTGAGTCTCATATATTGTGGTTCAAAGTAGCACCAAGATCTTCATGATAGTGAGTCTCATAAGTTATCTTTTTATACTAGTGGGAATTTTTCATTATAGAACTTGGCTTGTATATTCCAATGATGGGCTTCCTCAAAATGCCCTAGGTCTTCGTGAGCAAGCGAGTTGGATGCACACCAACTAGTTTTCTTTTGTGGAGCATTCATAGCTCTAGTGCATCCGTTGCATGGCAATCCCTACTCACTCATGTCGACATCAATTGATGGGCATCTCCATAGCCCGTTGATTATCCTCGTCAATGTGAGACTTTCTCCTTTTTTGTCTTCTCCACACAATCCCCATCATCATATTCTATTCCACCCATAGTGCTATATCCATGGCTCGCGCTCATGTATTGCGTGAAGGTTGAAAAAGTTTGAGATTATTTGAGTATGAAACAATTGCTTGGCTTGTCATCGGGGGTATAGAAGTTGGGAACATCTTTGTGTGACGAAAATGAAGCATAGCCTAACTATATGATTTTGTAGGGATGAACTTTCTTTTGCCATGCTATTTTGAGAAGACATGATTGCTTTGATTAGTATGCTTGAAGTATTATTATTTTTATGTCAATATGAACTTTTGTCTTGAATCTTTCAGATCTGAATATTCATATCACAAGTAAGAAGAATTACATTGAAATTATGCCAAGTAGCACTCCGCATCAAAAATTCATTTTATCATTTACCTACTCGAGGACGAGCAGGAATTAAGCTTGGGGATGCTTGATACGTCTCCAACGTATCTATAATTTTTTATTGCTCCATGCTACTTTATCTACTATTTTAGGCAATATTGGGCTTTATTATCCACTTTTATATTATTTTTGGGACTAACTATTAACCGGAGGCCCAACCCAGATTTGCTGTTTTATGCCTATTTCAGTGTTTCGAGGAAAAGGAATATCAGACGGAGTCAAAACGGAACGAAATCAACTGGACAAGTTATTTTTGGAAGGAAAGCAACCCAGGGAACTTGGAGTGCACGTCAGGGGAGATACGGGCTGCCCACGAGGGTGGGGGGTGCGCCCAACCCCCGGGTGCGCCCCCTACTTCGTGGGGCCCCCGTAGCTCGACCGACGTACTCCTTTCACCCATATATACCTACGTACCCTAAAACTTCCAGAACAGAAGATAGATCGTGAGTTCCGCCGCCGCAAGCCTCTGTAGCCACCAAAAACCTCTCGGGAGCCCGTTCCGGCGCCCTGCCGGAGGGGGATCCCATCACCGGTGGCCATCTTCATCATCCTGGCGCTATCCATGACGAGGAGGGAGTAGTTCACCCTCGGGGCTGAGGGTATGTACCAGTAGCTATGTGTTTGATCTCTCTCTCTCTCGTCTTCTTGAGATGATATGATCTTGATGTATCCCGAGCTTTGCTATTGTAGTTGGATCTTATGATGTTTCTCCCCCTCTACTCTCTTGTGATGAATTGAGTTTCCCCTTTGAAGTTATCTTATCGGATTGAGTCTTTTATGAGAACACTTGATGTATGTCTTGCCGTGATTATATGTGGTGACAATGGGATATCATGTGCCACTTGATGTATGTTTTGGTGATCAACTTGCGGGTTTCGTGACATTGGGAACCTATGCATAGGGGTTGGCACACATTCTTAACTCTCCGATAGAAACTTTGGGGCACTCTTTGAAGTACTTTTATGTTGGTTGGATGAATCTGAGATTGTGTGATGCATATCGTATAATCATGCCCATGGATACTTGAGGTGACAATGGAGTATCTAGGTGACATTAGGGTTTTGGTTGATTTGTGTCTTAAGGTGTTATTCTAGTACGAACTCGTTTATAGATCGATCCGAAAGAATAACTTTGAGGTGGTTTCGTACCCTACCATAATCTCTATGTTTGTTCTCCGCTATTAGTGGCTTTGGAGTGACTCTTTGTTGCATGTTGAGGGCTTGTTATATGATCTATCTATGTTATTATTGTTTTGAGAACTTGCACTAGTGAAAGCATGAACCCTAGGCCTTGTTTCCTACCATTGCAATACCGTTTACGCTCACTTTTACCACTCATTACCTTGCTGTTTTTATTATTTGAGATTACAAAAACCTATATCTACTATCTATTTTGCACTTGTATCACTATCTCTTCGCCGAACTAGTGCACCTTTACAATTTACCATTGTATTGGGTGTGTTGGGGACACAAGAGACTTTTTGTTATTTGGTTGCAGGGTTCCTTGAGAGAGACCATCTTCATCCTACGCCTCCTATGGATTGATAAACCTTAGGTCATCTACTTGAGTGAAATTTGCCACTGTCCTACAAACCTGTGCACTTGCAGGCCCAACAACGTCTACAAGAAGAAGGTTGTGTAGTAGACATCAATGATCCACACCTTTATAAAGAAGGAGTAGATGGTATTATTAGACGTTGTGTGCCTGAGCATGAACAGGAACAAATCCTACGTAAGTGTCACTCTGAATCCTATGGAGGACACCACGCTGGAGATAGAACTACACACAAGGTACTACAATCTGGTTTTTATTGGCCTACTCTTTTCAAAGATGCTCGTAAGTTTGTCTTATCTTGTGATGAATGTCAAAGAATAGGTAACATCAGTAGACGTCAAGAAATGCCTATGAATTATTCTCTTGTTATTGAACTATTTGATGTTTGGGGCTTTGATTATATGGGACCTTTTCCTGCCTCCAATGGTTATACACATATTTTAGTTGCTGTTGATTACGTTACTAAGTGGGTAGAAGCTATTCAAACTAGTAGTGCTGATCATAACACTTCCATTAAAATGCTTAAAGAAGTTATTTTTCCGAGGTTTGAAGTCCCTAGATATCTTATGGCTGATGGTGGTTCACACTTTATTCATGGTGCCTTCCGTAAGATGCTTGCTAAGTATGATGTCAATCATAGAATCGCATCTCCTTATCACCCGCTGTCTAGTGGTCAAGTAGAGTTGAGCAATAGAGAGATCAAATTAATTTTGCAAAAGACTGTGAATAGATCTAGAAAGAATTGGTCCAAAGAACTTGATGATGCATTATGGGCCTATAGAACGGCATACAAAAATCCTATGGGTATGTCTCCATATAAGACGGTTTATGGAAAAGCATGTCATTTACCTCTTGAACTTGAACATAAAGCATATTGGGCTATTAAAGAGCTCAATTATGACTTCAAACTTGCCGGTGAGAAGAGGTTGTTTGATATTAGCTCACTTGATGAATGGAGAACCCAAGCATATGAGAATGCCAAGCTTTTCAAAGAAAAAGTCAAACGCTGGCATGATAGGAGAATACAAAAGCGTGAGTTTAACGTAGGAGATTATGTGTTATTGTTCAACTCTCGTTTAAGATTCTTTGCAGGAACTTCTCTCAAAATGGGAAGGTCCCTACGTTATCGAGGAGACGTATCATTCCGGTGCTATAAAAATCAACAACTTAGAAGGCACAAATCCGAGGGTGGTAAATGGTCAAAGAATTAAACGTTATATTTCAGGTAATCCTATCAATGTTGAAACTAATATTATTGAAACCATAACCGTCGGTGTCAAAACCGGCGGATCTCGAGTAGGGGGTCCCGAACTGCGCGTCTAGGCGGATGGTAATAGGAGACAAGGGACACGATGTTTTTACCCAGGTTCGGGCCCTCTCGATGGAGGTAAAACACTACTCCTACTTGATTAATATTGATGATATGGGTAGTACAAGAGTAGATCTACCACGAGATCAAAGAGGCTAAACCCTAGAATCTAGCCTATGGTATGATTGTTGTTCGTCCTACGGACTAAAACCCTCTGGTTTATATAGACACCGGAGAGGGCTAGGGTTACACAGAGTCGGTTACAATGGTAGGAGATCTACATATCTGTATCGCCAAGCTTGTCTTCCACGCCAAGGAAAGTCCCATCCGGACACGGGACGAAGTCTTCAATCTTGTATCTTCATAGTCCAGGAGTCCGGCCGAAGATGATAGTTCGGCTATCCGGACACCCCCTAGTCCAGGACTCCCTCAGTAGCCCCTGAACCAGGCTTCAATGACGACGAGTCCGGCGCGCATATTGTCTTCGGCATTGCAAGGAGGGTTCCTCCTCCGAATACTTCATAGAAGATTTTGAACACAAGGATAGTGTCTGGCTCTGCAAAATAAGTTCCACATACCACCGTAGAGAGAATAATCTTTACACAAATTCAATCTGCTAACGTATTTCGTGGCGTGACATCACACCACGGCCAAGTGTTTATTCGAATCGTTTTTACTATTCCACCTTAGCGCATTTAGCGAAGCGGTTTCTTTGGCACGTCTTATCAAAGCAGAGATCGTGTCCCCTTATTCCAGGATTCTCATTAATACGGGTGTGGGTAACCCAGTCGTGCCCGTTGGCACGCCTCCTCTATCGAAGGCGAGTCCCGAACGGTCACGGGGAGGGCTCTTGGTATTCAACCTCTTTATAACAAGACCAAGGCCCGCTCCTTCTTTCAATCTCAATCGAATCCGCCCCTCGCCTCGAGTTCCAACACCCAAAGCTCTAGATTCAGGCGCTTCGGACCTCCGGGGATGTCCGACTCCGACCTGCAAGGCTGGTGGATGCCTTCCTCCGTCACGAAAGAAGACGTGCTAAAGCTGAGAGACGCCCGGTATATAACCGGCGAAATTTCGCACAGACTACCTGCCCAAGGGCAGGTTATTCCCACTCCCAAGCCTGGTGAGAGCGTGGTGTTCGTGTCTCACTTCCTTCGGGGGTTAGGCTTCCCAACGGACCCCTTCGTGAGGGGGCTCATGTTTTATTATGGGCTGGAATTTCATGACTTGGATCCGGAGTCTATCCTCCACATCTCATCGTTCATTGTCGTATGTGAAGCCTTCCTCCGCATTACCCCTCACTTTGGGTTGTGTCTCAAAACCTTTAAAGTGGAACTGAAGATTATCATGGGGCAGCAGGCAGAGTGCGGAGGGGCTGTTATAAGCAAGAATGTTGACGCTCCATGGCCCGAGGGCTCTTTTCAAGAGGAGCTCAGTCTGTGGCAACCAGAGTGGTTTTATATCACGCTCCCAAGGGCACCAAATGGGTGGCGCCACCTGCCTTTCACTCGGGTCCTCCGCCGCGGCTGGCGTCATGGGTCAATAAAGGGCCCGACTGGGGGCCGTCCAAGGACGTGCCCTTGTTGCAGGGCCGTATTCGAGACCTCCTAAAGAGAGAGAGATCTGGTCATAGTAGCACAGGTCATGCTGATTCATCGCACCCTGCCCTGCAAAGGTCGCCCCCTTCGCCTGTGGGAGTTCAATCCGGAGGGCCCACGAGCTCTCCAACATCTTATGGGCGTAACTCCCATGGAGATGTACCATCTGTTCTTCAGATCGCAAGCAATGTGTCCGGACTTGACCGAGGACGCAGGTCTGAGCTGCAATCGCCCGGATACTCAAGTAAGTAGTCCTATACCCGGACATGCTATCCGTATATCTATCATAAACTTGCCTTTAAAAGAGCTATCCCTTGAACAAGAGTGGATAGCGAAAGCAAAACTGACCCGGTGTCTGGCCCCCCTCCCTGAGATCACGCCGGATCATGTGTTAACCAGGATGCTAGAGGCTGCGCCTTTTGAAGAGGGCGAAGGGGGGAACAAGGGAGCTACTGCCTCCGCGAAGGAGTTTATCGAGAAAGGAGGGATCGAGAATCCCTCCCTCCAAGGGGAGAAAAGGACTGCTTCTGAAGATCCGGAGACCAAGGCCTCGAAGCGGGGGAAGAAATCTTCGCCCGAGGGTCCTGCGCCGGGAGATGCCCCGACCGCACTATTTCCCCAAGGATATCAGCCCTCCAGCGAGCCGTAAGTAAAGAGGGGCGTTTTCTTAAAATGAGAGACATCCCTGTTTTATTTCTGAAGATAACCGAATTTTTTTCTTGTAGTTCGGATCTCAGCCCTTCTCAGCAGAGCTCGTCTTCAGGGGATCTTGATCCGGAGATGATGGAGAGCGAAACGCCTCCGCCTGCCGTACCGTCAGGCGAGGCGGACAACCCTGAGGTGTTGTCGCGGAGGGTTTCTCTGAATCCGGCGGGGCCCGAAGGCAGTCGTATGTCCCCTCAAAGCCCTTCGCGTCCAGCCTTCAAAAAAGGCCAACGGACGAGTCCGGCACTGACTGGTGTACGGTCGGAGGAGTTGAAAGATCTGCTCGGGCGAGCGTCTATCTCGGAAGGTCACCATGCGCTAATGGGTACGGTGATTGAAAGGATTTCATCCGCTGAAAGTGGATTGCATGAAGCCGTCATAAGTTTACTGACAGGTTTTGAGGTACGCAAAATGATGTACCTTCTGACAGTTTTGCATATAGAATGTGCCCTGTATAGATAGTAGCCCCTGAGACTCGGTGTGCTGTCAAAAATGACATCGCGCCAAGGATCGTAATCCCAGGTATAATATGCGCTCTTCCTATGTAGGTGGCGAAGCGTCTGGTGGCGAGCCGGACTGATGAATTTGCCGAACTAAACCGGCAACTTGACGTGGCAGATTCTGACATCGCGCTTGTCAATAAGCGGCTTGACAAGTCACAAGGTATGCAGCTTCTCCGCAGGCACCCGGTAAGGTAGCTTAATGTCTGTGCCTTACAACATGTATGCTTGACGCAGATGGTGCTGCTGCCATGGAGAACCTTCAGGCGGAACTTGTCCGAGGCAAGGAGCAAGCCCAAAAAAGTGATGCGGCTGCCTTAAAAGCGGCCAAAGAGCTGAGAGCCGAATAGGCTGCTCACTGCCGAAGCAAGAAAGAAATGGCCGAGATGGCCGTAAAGTTGAAGAATGCTACCGACCGTTGCGAGCTTCTTGAAAAAGAAGGTCGAGTGGAACAGGATGACCTGAAAAAGGCCGCTACTAAGGCCAAGGATGCTCGCTCTGCAATGAGAGCTATGAAAGAGGAGCTACGTTAGGCCGAAGATATTGCGGCTGGAAAGCCTTTTCTGCTGCGGAGGAAATTCATGGATCCTGAGTATGCTTAGTTGGGCCAGCTGTGCGGTGCGGAGGATGCTTATCTTGACTTGGCGGCGAGTGCCGCAGACGCGGCCGAACACTTCCGAGGCCAAAAGGATCACGGAATGGAAGAGCTTTTTTGGTCACAGTTCCATAGTCCAGAGCGTCCGCTTTCATTGACCGATTGTTTGGCCGAATGGGCTGAGCTGAATAGGTTGTCCAGACTTGCCATGAAGGATGTCGTGACTCATTTGTGGCCGAACAGGCCCGAGCCGAAGAGTTATTTTGGCTTGGTGCAGCAGTTCCTTGGTGCGGTGCCGCATATTGGTGCAATGAAGCGGTCAACGTGCATAGAGGGTGCGCGGATGGCTCTTGCCCGTGTCAAGACATACTGGGCGAAGATGAAGGCCACCAATGTTGCATCCTAGGATTCGGACAGAAGCCGAGTAGCTGCCGAGTACTATTTTGAGGAAGTCCTGCAGGGCGCTCGTTTAATAGAGACGCAGTGCTCGAAGGATATTATGTTCTAATGACATGTAGGATTTGTGAAACAATGTTTCAATATGATATAAGGGCTTTTTATACTTGTGCGTTCAAGTATTAAAACACCTCCTATGCGGCCGTTAATGTATATGTGTATATAACCTGAAAGATGGCAGTCCTTGGCTTCAGCCCCCACGCACATAGTGCGGGGGTGTTTGCAAAAAAGGCGCATTTTCACACTTAATCCAACGTCTTGGTCCTGTAAAGGAGGTGATAGCGTAGCAAACTAGGCAACCGGACTATAATGCTTTATCACTTTCACTTAGCCATAGGAGTTCGATGGTGGGGCTACTATATAGCCCCTAGGGGCACCGCGCTCTCCCAAATTCGGGGCGCCTATGTGCCTGGCCAGGAAACGGTCCTTCGTTAATGCGCAGGAATTCTAAACATTCCGGTGGGTCATCGAGTGGTTGACCAGTCTCACGCTATATCATGACAGTCAGTTTTCGGCTTTCTCTACTGAGGTGCTCACCAGGCCGAACCGGGGCACAATCGCAGTAGTTCTCCTGGTGCCGCGTTAGCCGATAGAACGGAACTTAAGGCAGCAAAACACAGGAGCCGGGCAAACCCAACATTTGACCAAAGACATGATTCGGAGATGATGCATATAAGGCCTAGCTCGAGACACCGAACACTCTCTAAGGTATTCGGTCTTTATGAAAACTGGTAGAACAATGCCCTAAGCCCCTGGTGTCCAGGTACGCGCAAAATTTCTGACGCGGACGATGCCAAAATGCCAGCCTCCTCCTCGGTTATAGCAACAAACCGGGGGATGTGTATCAACAAGAGACAATAAAAAAGGTTTACGCAGGGTCTTAATCTGAAAAGAATCCTTGCAACGGGTCCCTACTGCACGTCTGCGCCTGTGTCTCCGTTGTGCCGTATCCTGGACGGGTGTAGCACGGTATTCATCTGTAAAAGAGAAGAACTTAGTTGAAGAAAGATCGTGTGTAAAATGTACTTTATAATAAATAAACAGAGTACGATTCAAAAAGCGAATAAAATTGTGCTTTATTGTCTCTTGTTGTACATGCATGCAGCCCCTTGTACGGGGGTGTGCGGCTAGTAGGCATTTATATGTTTACGTCGGACTCGTCTAGCCATGTCCGGGGTCCAAATGACCTATTCAGGTGCTTGGTTTAGCGGGGCCGGATTAGTGTGTGACTATCCAGGCAGTCTCACAATCTTCCGTGCTCGAGTAACACTTGATACTTCCCTTTAATGAGATGATGCCGCGTGGACCGGGCATTTTAAGTGTAAGAGATGCATAATGCGGTATTACGTTAAAGCGGGCGAAAGCTTCACGTCCCAATAGTGCTTGATAGCTACTTTTGAGTGGGGCGATATGGAAGGTTAACTTTTCGCGGCGGAAGTTGTCGGATGAGCCGAACACAACTTCTAGTAGTAGGGAGCCCGTACAATCGGCATATAGGCCTGGCATTACCCCCTTGAAGGAGGTGTCGCTGTGGCGAATTTTGGTTGGGTCTATCCCCATTTTGCGGATTGTGTCCTGATATAGCAGGTTTAGATCACTACCGTCATCCATTAGGACTTCTGTGAATTGGAGTCCGTCGATTATAGGATCTAATATCAGGGCAGTCCATCCTGCTTCCGGATACTTCCGGAGTAATCCCGATGATCAAAGGTGATTGGTTTTGACAACCAATGTCGGGACTCCGCCGGGATAGGCCGTGCGGCGCGTATTTCTATGGGCGCCGCTCTGATTTTCCCTTTTGTCACTTGAAGTGAGTTTACTGTTTTGACTTCTTGTGGGAAATTCTTTTGTTTTCCGGTGCTCTGCTTGTGGGGTTCGTCATCGTCCTCGCTTGGTGTGTGGAGCCCCTTGTGTTCGACATTGAGTTTGCCGGACTGCTTGAAGACCCAACAATCTCTGTGGGTATGGTTTGCAGGCTTCCCGGGGGTACTGTGGATTTGGCATATTTTGTCCAAGATTTTGTTTAAGTTGGATAGCTCGTGGCTGTTATCCTTGAGGGGCAGTTTTTTATGATTCTGCCGAGAGCTTTTGAATTCGGCGTTGACTGCCGTGCTCTTCGGGCTGTTTCCCCTTGTTCGACGCTGGTCCTTGCTGCGTCATGGTTTCCCGTTTCCATCTTTGACTTCAGATGTACTTGGGTCGCTGGTACTACATCTTGCCAGCCAACTATCCTCTCCCGTGCAAAAGCGGGTCATGAGGCTTGTTAGTGCGGCCATTGTTCTTGGCTTTTCCTGGCCAAGGTGCCTGGCGAGCCATTCGTCTCGGACGTTGTGTTTGAAAGCTGCTAAGGCTTCAGCGTCCGGACAGTCAACTATTTGGTTCTTTTTGGTGAGGAACCTGTTCCAGAATCTGCGGGCTGACTTTCCGGGTTGTTGAGTTATGTGACTTAAATCGTCTGCATCCGGAGGGCGGACATAAGTCCCTTGAAAATTTGCCCGAAAAGCATCCTCGAGCTCTTCCCAACTTCCAATGGTATTTTCAGGGAGGCTTTTAAGCCAGTGCCATGCTGGCCCTTTGAGCTTGAGGGGTAAGTATTTTATGGCGTGGAGATCATCTCCTCTAGCCATGTGTATGTGGAGGATGTAATCCTCAATCAAGACTCCCGGGTCTGTTGTTCCATCGTATGCCTCTATGTTTACGGGTTTAAATCCCGGTGGGAATTCGTGATCCAGCACCTCATCGGTGAAACATAGGGGGTGTGCGGCTCCCCGATATTTGGGTGTGCTGTGATGTCCGGATATTTGGCGTGTTGCATTTCTTAGAAGAGCTTGCTTTCTTGGCCCGTAGATGGACCTAACTGGGCCATCCTTTTGATGCGAATCCTTATGCGGATCGCGTGCCGGCTTGTGTGCGGCGCCGCTTGCCACTCTATGCTTGTCATGTGGGCGTCCATACGACCGGGTGGCCTCTTTGTTCTTTGATTGCGGTGGCTCTAAGGCCTCCTCATCGAATCCGGGCAGTAGTTTGCGCTTCGGGTAGCTCTTTGTTTGGCGACTGTCGCCGTATTTGTCTGTGGTGTTGAGTACTTTGCTCCATCTGATTCTGAGTGTATCTTCCGCTGTTTTGAGCTTCCGCTTCTGCTTCTTCAGGCTACGCACAGTGGCGACGAGCCTTTTGTGGAGGTTCTTCTGCTCCAACAACTTGTCCGGTGTGAGATCGTCCGGACTGTTATCTTCGCCGGGGACGAATTGTTTATCCAAGTTGTCCTGTTCGGACGGTTGTTCAATGGCATGTTCATCGTCCACCGGTTCGACCTGCTCTATGGCTAGGTCTGTATGGCCGCCGTCTTGGTCGAGGCGGGACTTTGTGCGGCACTTTCGTCGCCGTCTTGACTGCTTTTCAAGGGATTTATCCTTCGTAGCGTCCTGTTGTTCCTCGTCGTCACTTCCTTTAGGTGTATCCACCATGTATACATCGTGAGATGGGGTGGCTGTCCAGTACCCTGTAGGTGCTGGTTTGTGGTTATCTCCTACATCGTCGTCCATACCATCGATGTCTTCAGAGTCGAAAATGAGAACATCATTTAAACTTTCGATAGTGTCTATGAAGTGGGTGGTGGGTGGGTGTTGAATTTCTTCGTCGTCCGCATCCCAACCTTCCTGACCATAGTCCAGCCAGGGCTCTCTTGATAAAGAGAGAGACTTTAGTGAATTCAGGATGTCGCCAAGGGGCGAGTGCTGAAAGATGTCCGCGGTGGTGAACTCCATAACTGGCGCCCAATCGGATTTGATTGGCAGGGGCGCGGAAGGTTCGGAGTCCGGAGGGGAGTCCGGCACCTTGGAATCATGGGCTTTGCAAAGGACAGGGATGGTGTTCAGCTCAATCGCCGTAGAGATCGTAGCCCCCGAGGCGGTGTCCAGCCACTCGTCCTCGATCGGCAAAGTCGGCTCCGAGCTAAGGGTCGGAGCGGACTCTGGTGCGGCCTCCAGGGCACTGTTCGGCGGCAGAGCTAGATCATACCCATCGAGACAGTGCGGCGCGCTTGGCTGTGGCTCGAATCCGTCGAAGATCAAGTCTCCGCGGATGTCAGCCGTGTAGTTCAAACTCCCAAATCTGACCTGATGGCCAGGGGCGTAGCTTTTGATCTACTCCAGATGGCCAAGTGAATTGGCCCACAGTGCAAAGCCGCCGAATACGAAGATCTGTCCGGGGAGAAAAGTCTCACCCTGGACCGCGTCGTTGTTGATGATCGAAGGAGCCATCGGGCCTAAAGGTGACGACACAGAGGAACTCTCAATGAAAGCACCAATGTCAGTGTCAAAACCGGCGGATCTCGGGTAGGGGGTCCCGAACTGCGCGTCTAGGCGGATGGTAACAGGAGACAAGGGACACGATGTTTTTACCCAGGTTCGGGCCCTCTTGATGGAGGTAAAACCCTACTCCTGCTTGATTAATATTGATGATATGGGTAGTACAAGCGTAGATCTACCACGAGATCAAACAGGCTAAACCCTAGAAGCTAGCCTATGGTATGATTGTTGTTCGTCCTACGGACTAAAACCCTCCGGTTTATATAGACACCGGAGAGGGCTAGGGTTACACAGAATCGGTTACAATGGTAGGAGATCTACATATCTGTATCGCCAAGCTTGCCTTCCACGCCAAGGAAAGTCCCATCCGGACACGGGACGAAGTCTTCAATCTTGTATCTTCATAGTCCAGGAGTCCGGCCGAAGATGATAGTTTCGCTATCCGGACACACCCTAGTCCAGGAGTCCCTCAATAACCCCTGAGGAATACATAAGAGACACTTTCCAGAATGCTCCAGACTCCGAAAAGGCATAGGTACGTGGTACGGTAAGTAAACCGACTCCAAAATAACTCTTATGGCAATTTTTATCAGTTTTGGATTATATAAGGATTTTAGGAAGAAAGAAGTAGTCCGAAAGGGACACGAGGCTCCCACGAGAGAGGAGCCCCCCCTGTAGGGCACACCCCCTGTCTCGTGGGCACCTCGTGTGCCTCCCGGACTCCGTTTTCTTGTATGTTACGTATTTTGGTTCGTAAAAATTCATTATATATACTCCCGAAGGTTTTGACCACCGTATCACGCAAATATCCTCTGTTTTCGTTTCGAGCTGTTCCTGTTGCAGATTTGGAACAAGATGTCGTCCCAAGATTCGGAGGGAGAGAGCTACATGGCTGATTATATTGCAAAACCAAAAATATATGGGGATGTGGAACATTATGGCTGGACCACGGAGGAAGAAGAAGACTATGATCCAAGGAGGAAGGAGGAGACAAGCTCTGATGAAGAGGACGATCCACTGCCTCAACCTGGTGATATGCATGTGGAGTTCAAGAAGTCAAGCCTCCCTAAGGTCCAATCTATCCCACCACGTTTTTTGCAGGACAGCAAGGCAACACTATGCAAAAAGATAATGAAACTTGAGCTCGAGAATGAGGATCCGAGGGAGGAAAATGTTAGCCTCAGATGCAAGCTAGAGAAGAAAAACGCAACAACTCCTAATCCACCACCTCCGAAGAAATAATCACATGGGTATGGGCACTCCCCTTGGCAACTGCCAAGCTTGGGAGAGGTGCCCCGGTATCGTATCACCATCACACTCCTATTTTTACCGCTTTATTTAGTTTGATCCTTTTAGTAGTATCTTGATCTATTAGTAGTTGAAGTTTTGATATCAAGTTGTTTTGAGTTTTTCATTGTGATCTATTTATGTAATCGAGTCCGTGTGCTATCTATAATAAAGATTAGTGTTGAGTCAAGGGCTTTGCTATGTTGCTATGATCTTGAGAAAATAGAAAGAACAAAAGAGTTCATATTGATCTTATGGATAGTGCTAACTTCACACATAGAAAGTATGAGGCATAAAAATTGTTGAGAGTTGATGAACGTAGCCTTGGTCATCATTGCAACTAATAGGAAGTAATAAGGAAAGAGGGGTTCACATATAAATATATTATCTTGGACATCTTTTATGATTGTGAAGCACTCATTAAGTATGACATGCTAAAAGAGTTGACGTTGGACAAGGAAGACAACACAATGGTTTATGTTTTTTGACATGTCAGTTAAAGTATATTGTCATTGACCTTCCAAACTTGTTGAGCTTGCCTTTCCCCCTCATGCTAGCCAAATTTCTTGCACCAAGTAGAGATACTACTTGTGCTTCCGAATATCCTTAAACCCAGTTTTGCCATGAGAGTCCACCATACCTACCTATGGATTGAGTAAGATCCTTCAAGTAAGTTGTCATTGATGCAAGCAATAAAAATTTCTCTCTAAATATGTATGACTTATTAGTGCAGAGAAAATAAACTTTGTACGAACTTGTTGTGGAAGTAATAAAAGCGACGGACTGCATAATAAAGGTCCACATACAAGGGGCAATATAAAGTGACATTCTTTTGCATTAAGATTTCATGCATCAACCCTAAACGCACATGACAACCTCTGCTTCCCTCTGCGAAGGGCCTATCTTTTAGTTTATGTTTTAATTTAATGCTTGAGTCAAGGTGATCTTCACCTCTCCCTTTTTATTTTTATCCTTTGGCAAGCTCCTCGTGTTTGAAAGATCATGATACATATATCCAATTGGAAGTTCGCATAGGCTATTATTGTTGACATCACCTAAAGGTGAATATGTTGGGAGGCAACACAATAAGCCCCTATCTTTATCAATGTCCGGCTGAAACTCTATAACCACAAGTATTGCGTGAGTGTTAACAATTATAGGGGACTATGAGATAGTTGAGTATGTGAGCTTGCTGAAAAGCTCTGTTATTGACTCTTTCTGATGTTATGATAAATTGCAATTGCTTCAATGACTGAGATTAGTTTGCTAGTTCCCAATGAAGTTTTTGAACCATACTTGACATTGTGAATTGCTTATTACTTGAACATAGGAAATCATGTGACAAAATCCATATATGTTGCTGTTATTAGAATGATCATGATGCCCTCATGTCCGTATTTTATTTTTTTATCGACACCTCTATCTCTAAACATGTGGACATATTTTTCGATTTCGGCTTCCACTTGAGGACAAGCGAGGTCTAAGCTTGGGTGAGTTGATACGTCCATTTTGCATCATGCTTTTATATCAATATTTATTGCAATATGGGCTGTTATTACACATTATATCTCAACACTTATGGCTATTCTCTCGTATTTTACAAGGTTTACCATGAAGAGGGGGAATGTCGGCAGCTGAAATTCTGGCTGAAAAGGGAGCAAACGTTGGAAACCTATTCTGCACAACTCCAAAAGACCTGAGACTCCACTAAACAAGTTTTTAGATTTAATAAGAATTTTTGGGAAAAAGAAATAGGCCAGGGGTCCCACACCCTGTCCAGGAGACAGGGGGCGCCCCCCTTCCTAGGGCACGACCCCCTATCTCCTGGGCCCCCTATTGGGCTTCTGGCGTCCATCTTCTGCTATATGAAGGGTTTTCCCCTGGAAAAAAATTGTGGGCAAGCTTACAGGACGAAACTCCGCCGCCACGAGGCGGAACCTTGGCGGAATCAATCTAGGGCTTTGGCGGAGCTGTTCTGCCGGGGACACTTCCCTCTGGGAGGGGGAAATCATCACCAACGTCATCACCAACGATCCTCTCATCGGTAGGGGGTCAATCTCCATCAACATCTTCACCAGCACCATCTCCTCTCAAAACCCTAGTTCATCTCTTGTATCCAATCTTGTATCAAAACCACAAATTGGTACCTGTGGGTTGCTAGAGTGTCAGAAGCTTAAACCCTAGTTTATGCGTTGCTTCGTTAGGGGTTGATATGGACCCATATGTTTAATGTTGTGGTTAGGTTTACCTTAATACTCCTTTTTGTAGTTGCGGATGCTTACAATAGGGGTTAATCATAAGTGGGATACTTTTCCATGTTAGGGCAGTACCCAAGTGCCGGTCCACCCACATATAAAATTATCAAAGTACCGAACGCGAATCTTATGAACATGATGAAAATTAGCTTGACGATAATTCCCAATGTGTCCTCGGGAGCTCCTTCTTCATTATTAGAATTTGTCCGGGCTTATCCTTTGCTACATAAAGGATTGGGCCACCTTGCTGCACTTTATTTACTTTATTTACTTTTGCTCATTACTATTTATCTTATCACAAAACTATCTATCACCTACTATTTCAGTGCTTGTAGAGAAAACCTTACTGAAAACCGCTTATCATTTCCTTATGCTCCTCATTGGGTTCGACACTCTTACTTATCGAAAGGACTACGATAGATCCCCTATACTTGTGGGTCATCAGACGTGAGCTTGTCAATATGAATGTGGAGGGACACCAGCTTAGCCTCGGCCAGCAGCTTGGGCGGAACTGTGAAGAAGGTCAGCTCCTGCACGTCGACGTCAATGGGATCCTTGCTGCTTGTCACCTCCATTTCCACCTTGACGGCGTCGGCCGTGCCTTTGGGCTCCCCCGGCGGGCCGTTCGCCCACAGCTTGGCCACGTAGTGTGGTAGTGTGGACGCCCCCGCTCTGATGCAGACGACTGACATGGTGATAGGCGCGCTGATGTCGAGCACGCTGCTGACCAAGAAAAAAGTGCGGCCATCCTCCTCCGTGAACAGTAAGAGACGTGGCTCTGACAGTGGCACTTGCAGCTGAGCACATTGCCATACTGGATCCTGTGCACGGGCATGGGATGCGCGGTGCTGATGTGGTGGTAGAGCGCCGGCGGCGGGCCTCTGTAGCCGCAGACGGACATGGGGCATTTGGAGGGCGTGAGCGGACACACGCTCTGGTGATCGGCAAGCTTGTGGTAAGTGACGTAGAGCCCACAGCCTTCGTGCGGGCACTCCACCCTCACCGACGAAAGGACGGAGTCCACCGCCGTGTTCCGCATGTCGAAGCCACTACTGCGCTCGCACTTTTGGCACTGCCGTTGGTTCTTGGGGCGCTCGACGCGGCAGTCCGCGCAGGCCACGTGCCCTCCCTTGCACTGCAGAAATCAATCGAACAACACATCAATCAAGAAACCTGCACCTTGCTCAATCAGCCGAACGGACGAGGTGTATTCGAACCTCATACACTGGAGGCGTCAAGGGGCGGAGGCACAAGGGGCAGTGGAGCACGGTGAGGTCCATCGAGACCTTAGAGAGCTCCATCGTCGGGTCCTGTTCGGTCTACATGATCTCGCCCTCCTCGTCCACAACCATCTCTTGACTTGGGCCGGGGCATTACAAAGCTTTACCGTCACATATTTTATACTACTTCAAGGTGCATTAAATCAACACATGCAAGTATCAAAAGGAGGTCACGACATGCATGCATTGTAATTAATGCATCGGTAAACGCAAATTATTGAAATTTATCGAGTGCAGTGCTTTGATGTGTCGCCTCAACTCGTACATCAAAGAGAAGTTTGATTATCCTCTCCCTCGCGGACTTAACTGCACCTGCCTTTGGCTGTATGACAGGTTGGCCACCCACCTGTCGGGCCCACCTGTCATACACGCAAATGTGGTGGCTGGCAAGACTAGGAGAAGCTTTCGTACACGCTCTCCCTCCCGCACGCGGTGGACACACAGCAGTTCAATTGGTGTCAGATGGGCAGAAGCGTACTGTAGTACTCCTCTAGTGCAGTAGTACTCCATCATTGTTCGACTTCCCGAAGAGGCGAAGAGCCAAGCGCAGCCCGGATGCTCGTGTGGCCGTTTCATGTGTAGAGTAGTCTAGGATAGCGTGTACCGTGCCTGTAAGCTTAAAATCGTTGGTGTCGGCTCCATGCTATGTGGCCGCCTCGAAGTTTAAAAAAATTAAAATAGTCTTCTAGCCCTACCTGTCACCCTGGTGATTATAGTTTGCATGCTCATCTGGTCAAGACAGGAATATATATTTTAATTTTTTTTGAAAAGGGGGGACTCCCCGGCCTCTGCATCAGAACAATGCATACGACCACATATATTTTAATTTGTGGTGGGTAAATCTTATAGTTGCAGCTAATATATTGTACATTGTGGGTCTTTCAGCCAAGTTTAGAGGCAAGCATGTGGGGCCAGTGCTATGATGTGTCGCGTCAACTCGTACAGCGAGATGAAGCTTGATTTTACTACTACACACCTTCTCCCTCGCCCATGCAGGCGGTTGCTCGCAAACAAGGACAGGCTTTTGCTTAGTAGTACTTCTACAACAAACTATCCATCCCGCTCGCGGTGGATGGACATGTAGCAGTGGATTCGACACTGTAGAAGCAGTAGTAGTAACATCATTGTTCATCTTCTCGAAAAGGCGAAGAGCCAAGCGCAAACTGAATGTTGGAGTTGCGAACATTGCAGCACACATATAGCCAGGCTCTTGCATGAGACAAAATTTCTATGTGAGCCCACTATTATACTAGTACATATAACTACTTGCTAGTATAGCCCTGTAAACCAGAAAGGAGTATTTTCCCTTCTAGAGATTTCAACAAGTGACTAGGCTACACCGAGACGGAGTACATATGGAGCAAAATGAGTGAATCTGCACCGTAAATAAATACGTATCGTTTTCCTCTCCGAGGTGCACAATATTGAGTATACTGACTAGTCTCTTTTTGACACGCATTTATGGTTTTTTTGACACAGTACAGACGCAAGAGCTCATATACACACGCATACACTCACCCCTATGAGCGCACACACACACACGGCACTATCATCTTGAAATTTACGAAGTCACCATAGGCACCTCGTCATTGACGGGTCCATAGGTGCTTGAATGCCAAGGAGGGAGAGGGTAGCGGTTCCCGAGATGCTGAACGGTCAATGATGCATCCTCAATTACATGCAGAGGGAATTAATTGGAGAAGTAGAATAGAGCCAGTACGATGTGAATGCAAGAGAGTTTGGACTCTCATATAATAAAGGCGCCCCACCACTCCAATCCATCTACTCCCAAGTCTCTGCACAACACTGCTCACTCCAATCCAAGACCAAGTGACCAGAAGCCACAAGCACCTATGGAGGCGATGGACACGAGCGGTGGTCGGCTGTGCCAAATCATCCAAGGCATCGGCCTGCGGCCCCGCACCGTGCATCGTTTCCAGATGGTGCTGGCGACCGCCGGCATCATAGCCCTCGCCGACGACGGCTTCGCCTCTCGCATGGACGACTTGATGGTTAACTCCATCCGCAAGTTCACCGCCGTCAAGAAGCGCGTGGACGACCTTGCCGTACTACTCCAGCCCGCGCGCCCAGGCTCCTCATTGCCTGCCACCCTCATCGGCCTCCATGGTGACGAACTCTTTCAAGCCCTGGTGGCCCTGCAGGTGCCGGAGGTCGCGACGAAGAATGTGCTCGTCGAGGCCGCACTCACCGTGCAACGCCTCGCCATGCAAGAAACCGTCGACCTGCACATCCATGTCTACGAGGAAATCGTCTATATAGGCCACTACAAGGCAAGCGAGGACAGAAAGACATTGGCCTTCTTCCAGCGGCTGGAATCTTTGGACGCCATTGTTCAGAAGCACGTCGACCTAGCCACGAAAGCCGCTGCTATAGGCGCCGTTCGGTGGGCCGGAGCCCTGAGTCGAGGAGGTGGACATCGTCGATGGATGTTTCTCTTCTTCTTGCCTCCTGTAACCAGCACTGCATCGCCTTGTGGCCTTAATGTTTTATTAGTATAGTACTCCCTCCGTTCCCAAATATAAGTCTTTCTAAAGATTCCAGCAAATGACTACTACATATGGAGCAAAATGAGTGAATCTACACTCTAAACTATGTCTACATACATCTTATGCTGTATTCCATATGAAATAGTATCTAAAAAGGCTTATATTTAGGAACAGAGGGAGTATATGGAATTTTTATTCGAGTCATAACATTTTCACTGTGAGGTGGGGCCACAGTTGAGCTAACCCACCCCACCCACCGGGCGTCGGCCGAGTTTAGAATTAGAAGAGAGAAACGAGGGAGGAGAGCTAGCTGTAGCACGGACGCTGTTGTCAGATGGGACTCGTGTTTATAGAATAGGAGTACCGAGCACTCGTGCCTCTTATTTTTTTGAGGGAAAAATTAGTCGTGTGTCTAGTACCACTAGTTGGGTGCGTGCGACCTATAGCTGTCATCACTTTAGGTCTCCTTTTCGAACCGTAGCTACGCTTCATAGTACATATTTTTTCACGCATTTATCCTCCTATATGTACTCCTAGGCTATTTCCACGTGCTCCATTCCCCGACATGTGGGACATAGAGCATCTGGATCGTAGTGCATGCACGACTAGGAGCATATGCCGGGGTGCTTTACATTTCAGACCTCACGAATTACATGCAAACCCCCCACAGAAGAATAAATAAATGAATGAATTACTACATGAAACTGGATTATTTTCGTAGAAACTGGAGCACATTCATTAAATTTTGGACATAACGCATTTATAAAAAATGACCGGACCTAAACCAGTCAAAGGGCCTCTTTGATTTTTCCCGCAAAAAAGGGCCTCTTTGATTCGCAGGATACTGAAAACACAGGAATGGGGAAAGTATGATGGCGATGAACCGAGACGAGGGGAACTCTAACTCGGTTAGAGGTTAGAGTTAGATTCTAACCCTGAACTAACTCTAAACCAAAGAGGTGTATGGATGGCAGGGTTAGATTGACAATAAATGCTCTTTCTCAATCATTTGACTACTTTGGACACTATTTCTTGCCGGATTTGGTGTGGCCGGCTCTTCTGTGGCCTCCTCCCGCTCGCAATTGACATAAACGAACCATCTTTACAAATCAAGCATGCAAAACATGATAATTTTTACTCTGTCCATACAAATGAGATATCCCACTTAAACATACAATTCGTCAATCAAGCTTCACAAAAAAAACACTTCATGAAACAAAGCATGAGCTAACTCATCACGGAAGTTGATGACCCACAAGTATAGGGGATCTATCGTAGTCCTTTCGATAAGTAAGAGTGTCGAACCAAACGAGGAGCAGAAGGAAATGACAAGCGGTTTTCAGTAAGGTTTTCTCTGCAAGCACTGAAATTGTAGGTAACAGATAGTTTTGTGATAAGATAAATTGTAACTAGTAACAAGCAATGAAAGTAAATAAAGTGCAGCAAGGTGGCCCAATCCTTTTTGTAGAAAAGGACAAGCCTGGAAAATTTCTTATAATGAGAAAAGAGCTCCCGAGGATACATGGGAATTATCGTCAAGCTAGTTTTCATCACGCTCATATGATTCGCGTTCGGTACTTTGATAATTTGATATGTGGGTGGACCGGTGCTTGGGTACTGCCCTTACTTGGACAAGCATGCCACATATGATTAACTATTGTAAGCATCCGCAACTACAAAAGAAGTATTAAGGTAAACCTAACTACAACATTAGACATATGGATCCAAATCAGCCCCTTACGAAGCAACGCATAAACTAGGATTTAAGCTTTTGTCACTCTAGCAACCCATCATCAACTTATTACTTCCCAATGCCTTCCTCTAGGCCCAAAAAATGGTGAAGTGTCATGTAATTGACGTTCACATAACACCACTAGAGGAGAGACAACATACATCTCATCAAAATATCGAACGAATACCAAATTCACATGACTACTAATAGCAAGACTCCACCCATGTCCTCAGGAACAAACGTAACTACTCACAAAGCATATTCATGTTCATAATCAAAGGAGTAATAATATGCATTAAGGATCTGAACATATGATCTTCCACCAAGTAAACCTATTAGCATCAACTACAAGGAGTAATCAACACTCCTAGCAACCCACATGTACCAATTTGTGGTTTTGGATACAAGATTGGATACAAGAGATGAACTAGGGTTTGAGAGGAGATGGTGCTGGTGAGGATGTTGATGGAGATTGACCCCCTCGAGAGGATCGTTGGTGATGACGATGGTGATGATTTCCCCCTCCCGGAGGGAAGTTTCCCCGGCAGAACAGCTCTGCCGGAGCCCTAGATTGGTTCCGCCAAGGTTCCGCCTCATGGCAGCGGAGTTTCATCCCGTAAGCTTGCCTTCGATTTTTTCCAGGGTAAAAGCCTTCATATAGCAGAAGATGGGCACCGGAGGGCCACCAAGGGGCCCAGGAGACAGGGGACGCGCCCAGTAGGGGTGGGTGCGCCCCCACCCTCCTGGCCTGGGTGTGGGCCCCCACTGGTAGTTTCTCCATTCAATAATTCTTATTAATTCCAAAACTGACTTCCGTGGAGTTTCAGGATTTTTGGAGCTATGCAGAATAGGTTTCCAACATTTGCTCCTTTTCCAGCTAGAATTCCAGCTGCCGGCATTCCCGCTCTTCATGGTAAACCTTGTAAAATAAGAGAGAATAGCCATAAGTATTGAGATATAATGTGTAATAGCAGCCCATAATGCAATTAATATTGATATAAAGAATGATACAAAATGGACGTATCAACTCCCCCAAGCTTAGACTTCGCTTGTCCTCAAGTGGAAGCCGAAATCGAAAAATATGTCCACATGTTTAGAGATAGAGGTGTCGATAAAAATAAAATACGGACATGAGGGCATCATGATCATTCTTATAACAGCAACATAAGTAGATTTTATCATATGATTTCTTATGATCAAGTAACAATCAATTCACAATGTCAAGTATGGTTCAGAAACTTCATTGGGAACTAACAAACTATAATCTTAGTCATTGAAGCAATTGCAATTTATCATAACATCAGAAAGAGTAAAGAATAGAGCTTTTCAGCAAGCCCACATACTCAACTATTATGTAGTCTTCTACAATTGCTAACACTCACGTAGTACTTTGTGGTTATAGAGTTTCAACCGGACACTGAGAAAGATATGGGCTTATTGTGTTGCCTCCCAACGTATTCACCTTTAGGTGATGTCAGCAATAATAGTTCATGCAAACTTACATCCAATTGGATATATGTATCATGATCTTTCAAACACGAGGAGCTTGCCAAAGGATAAAAATAAAAAGGGAGAGGTGAAGATCACCTTGACTCAAGCATTAAATTAAAACATAAACTAAAAGATAGGCCCTTCACAGAGGGAAGCAGAGGTTGTCATGTGCATTTAGGGTTGATGCATGAAATCTTAATGCAAAAGAACGTCACTTTATATTGCCCCTTGTATGTGGACCTTTATTATGCAGTCCGTCGCTTTTATTACTTCCACAACAAGTTCGTACAAAGCTTATTTTCTTTGCACTAATAAGTCATACATACTTAGAGAGCAATTTTTATTGCCTGCAACATGACAACTTACTTGAAGGATCTTACTCAATCCATAGGTATGTATGATGGACTCTCATGGCAAAAACTGGGTTTAAGGATATTTGGAGTCACAAGTAGTATCTCTACTTGGTGCAAGGAATTTGGCTAGCATGAGGGGGAAAGGTAATCTCAACATGTTGGGAAGATCAATGACAATATACTTTAACTGAGATGTGAGAGAACATAAACCATTATGTTGTCTTGTCCAACGTCAACTCTTTTAGTATGTCATACTTAATGAGCGCTCACAATCATAAAAGATGTCCAAGATAGTATATTTGTATGTGAAAACCTCTCTTTCCTTATTACTTCCTATTAATTGCAACGATGACCAAAACTACGTTTGTCAACTCTCAACAACTTTTATGCCTCATACTTTCCATAAGATCAATATGAACTCTTTTATTCTTTTTGTTCTTTCTACTTTCTCAAGATCATGGCAAGATAGCAAAGCCCTTGACTCAACACTAATCTTTATTATAGATAGCTCACGGACTCGCTTACATAAAGAGATCACAAATCAAAACTGAAAAATACTTGATACCAAAACTTCAATATACTAGATCAAGATACTACTAAAAGGATCGAACTAAGGAAAACGGTAAAGATAGGAGTGTGATGGTGATACGAAAACCGGGCACCTCCCCTGTCACGCCCAATATGCGATACTATCCTAAAGAGAGTCGAAGGTCCCACCAAGGATAGAACTGCATATTGGTACGCTTTTGCAAGGTGGATATATTTACATCAACATTACATAATGGATGGGGATACATACAGGGCATACAAATGCCGGAAGAATACAACATCACAATACATAAGAGCACCATCCGACTACGGATGAAACACAAACAGAAACTCAACGACATCCACCCTGCAAGCCCAAGCTGTGGACCTGGAACCTATCCCCTGATCGAAGAAGAAGCAGAAGAAGAACTCCAAAACAAGTACCATAGCTCTCGCATCAAGATCATCGCATAACTTATACCTGCAACTGTTGTTGTAGTAATCTGTGTGCCACGAGGACTCAACAATCCCATTACCATGGGTATCAAGACTAGCAAAGCTTAAAGGGGTAAGGAAGGGGTAAAGTGGTGAGGTTGCAGCAGCGACTAAGCATATATGGTGGCTAACATATGCAAATAAGAGCGAGAAGAGAAGCAAACAGAACGGTCATGAAGCTAGCAATGATCAAGAAGTGATCCTGAACTCCTACTTATGTCAAACATAACCCAAACATTGTGTTCACTTCCCGGACTCCGCCGAAAAGAGACCATCACGGCTACACACGCGGTTGATGCGTTTTAATTGAGTCAAGTGTCAAGTTATCTACAACCGGACATTAACAAATTCCCATCTGCCACATAACCGTGGGCACGACTTTCAAAAGATAATACTCTGCAGGGGTGTCCCAACTTAACCCATCACAAGCTCTCACGGTCAACGAAGGATATTCCTTCTCCCAGGAAGACCCGATCAGTCTCGGAATCCCGGTTTACAAGACATTTCGACAATGGTAAACCAAGACCAGCAAAGCCGCCTGATGTGCCGACAAATCCAGATAGGAGCTGCACATATCTCGTTCTCAAGGCACACCGGATAAGCGAAGCTTACAGGTACCAACATAACCCAAGTTGCCAAGGGCGGTCCCGCACGGTGCTCTAGTTTGGACAAACACTCGGAGGAGCACTGGACCGGGGGGGGGGGGCGAGTAAATAAAGATGACCCCCGGGCTCCGGAAACCCAAGGGAAAAAGGCTTAGGTAGGCAAATGGTAAAACCAAGGTTGGGCCTTTCTGGAGGAGTTTTATTCAAAGCAAACTGTCAAGGGGGTCCCATAAATCAGCCAACCGTGTAAGGAATGCAAAATCAAGGAACATAACACCGGTATGACGGAAACTAGGGCGGCAAGAGTGGAACAAAACACCAGGCATAAGGTCGAGCCTTCCACCCTTTACCAAGTATATAGATGCATTAATGAAATAAGAGATATTGTGATATCCCAACATAATCCTGTCCATCATGGAGCAATCTTCAACTTCACATGCAACTAACAACGCTATAAGAGGGGCTGAGCAAAGCGGTAACATAACCAAGCAACGGTTTGCTAGGAAGGGTGAAAAAGGTTAGAGGCTGACATGGCAATTTGGGAGGCTTGAAGAACAAGTGATAGGAAGCGCAGCATAGCGATAGAACGAAGCAACTAGCATAGCAATGATAGTAGTGAGATCCAAGGTGATAGTCATCTTTCCTGAAATCCCGCTAGGAAGAAGAACGAGTCCATGAAGTAGACGAACGGGAGTAGTCGAACGAATCCTCATAATCACAACATTACCGGAACTAAGAAGCAACACCGAAAGAAATAAACAACATGGTCAATGCACAAGCATAAACATGGCATGATGCACAAACAAGTATGATGCATGTCCGGTTTAATGAGGCATGGCATGGCAAAGTGCAACAAACAATACTACAAGTTAAGTGGAGCTCAATATGCAACGAGTTGCATATTGCCAAAACACCACATTGGCATATTTAGTTTAATCTCGTTTAAGCTGCCAAACAATATTAAATGTTGTTAAACATGGCGAGAGGTGAAGCATATGAAAACTACCTAACTAGGCAAGTTTAAATGAGGCCGGAAGAACAAACAACAATTTCGAAAAATCCTCATGTTCATATTTTAGATTTGGTACTGTTCTGCCCTAAACCATATTTTATAGTTGTTAAACAGGAAAATTAAGTGCAACATGTTAATCTATGCAATTTTCCCACCCCATTTACAAATAAATTTTATTTAAAACCAAGCTACGGTTATTTAGTTATGAAATAAATCATTTTAGCATTGAATTTAAGCAAATTTAAACAAACAGCATTTTAAAATTTCAAACATGGATGAAAGTGAGATATTATGAACGTACATGTAATTCCAAGCATTTTACATGTTTAACTCATTTTAATCGGATGCACGGTTTGTGAGATATTAAATGCATGAACATGAGGGTCTTTTCTGTAAAACTGCAAATCCTGGGATAAATGCTAAAATCGTAGCAACAGGAAAAAACAGAATGGGCTGAAACTGAACTGGGCTAGGGGAGCTGCTCACATCGGGCCTTGGCCCAGGTCGGTGGAGGCGGCAGGCCGCGGGGGAAGATGGGCCGACTCCAGATCGAGGCAAAGGCAGGGGATCGAGCGGGCGAGGTCAACGCTCGTCCTCCTTTGTGTCTGCAACGGGTCGATGCAGGAGGACGCAGGCGATGCAGGGCGCGGGACTTGGCATGGGGACGACAGGCGAGGCTAGCGGACGACGGGGACGGCTGAATCCGGCGAGGTGGTGGAGGCGCTGGGTGGCTCGGCGCGCTGCATCTCG
Source organism: Triticum dicoccoides (assembly GCF_002162155.2). Lineage (NCBI taxonomy): Eukaryota > Viridiplantae > Streptophyta > Magnoliopsida > Poales > Poaceae > Triticum > Triticum dicoccoides. The sequence continues at coordinate 700,848,741 of NC_041383.1, forward strand.
TGCATGAGGAGAAGCAAAGGAGGCTCTAGTTGCCGGTGCTCGCGGACGAGGGCCGTGGAGGCAGGCGGCGGCTTGGCGTCCATGGCAGCGCTGCTGCGGCAGCACGGGCACGGATCTCAGAAGAACGGGGCGACAGCAGGGCTCCGGTTGGAGGGACGACGAGGAAGGGGAGCAGCGCGGCTGCCGGCAGGGACGAACGGGGGACGTACGCACGACGAGGACGCGACCGTCGATGGAGTTCCTGATTCAGAGAGAGAGATATGAGGTATAGAGAGAAGGGAAATGGAGGAAGGAGAGGACACGATGGGGGCTCGCCTGGGTGGCGGAGGGCGTCGGCAGGAGGAGCTCGGCTCCGGCGAGCTGGTTACGGTGCGCTCCAGCACGGGAGGCAAACAGGGACGCGGGCGACGAGGCTGCAGGCACCTTGGCCACGGCTAGCGCAGCGGGAGCTCAGTGACGGGTTCCCCCACTTGGGCCCATGGGCAGAGGAGCCCTGGCTCTTGCAGGATCTGAGCGGCAGCGGAAATCAAGGGGAATGGTTGGGGAGGATCTGGGGAGGTGGCTGGCTATGCGTGGGTTGGTGAGGAGTGGATCTGGGAGGATCCCAATGAGAGAGTGGCGGCGGCGGGTAGGAGGAGATGGATGGATTGGACAGCTTAAGGTCTAGGGTTAGATTATATATAAGAAGGAGAGGAGTTTGGATCACCCGATCGAAATCTGACGGATGAGAATAAATAGGTAGGGAAGTCCAAATAAAAAATGGAGATGTTTCAGAGATGTTTGGGGATGATCCAGACTCATCGGTCACCATAGCCCGGTTCGGGTTCAGAGCGGTTTTCGGACACGCCAAGAGGGTGGGGGCGAGCTGGCAAGAGAGGTTAGGTGGTCAGGGTCAAGAGGGAAGCAAAACCCCGATTTGGTCTCGGAACAGTGAACGAATGCAAGGGGTGACGCGGCAACTATGAGCGGATACAAGTTTTATGAAAACATATGGATGCGATGCACATGATGCTATGAGATGAGATGCACGCCATGAACAAAATGCAAAACAAAAGACAAAAACCCAACCACGAAGGAAATATCATATCGCATCTCCGGAAAAGGCAAGAGTTGGAGTTGGGAATATGGAAAGTTGTATCCGGGGCGTTACATCCCCCAAGCTTGGCAGTTGCCAAGGGGAGTGCCCATACCCATGTGATTATGTCCTCGGAGGTGATGAAGTAGGAGTTGTTGATGATGTAGGCTTGCCGTCCATCTTCCAAGGCATAGGCTCACCATCATAGAAGGATGATCGAGTCTCCGGGATCCTTAAATCTGCAGCCAAACTCATCCTCTTGAATCTATATTCATACTCACAGTTTTGGTTTTGCAGGTCATAGATCTGGGCTTGGAGGTGCTCGATCTTCTCTTGAAGCTTGAAGATGGTATCCCCAGTGACCTTAGCATCTAGCTTGTGGTTGTTAGTGAACTCCGTGATCATCATCTGGTTGGCGTTGAGTCCACGCTCCACCATCCCTTCGCACTTGAAAACTTGTTGTTCGATGGCTTCGAGCTTTGTCTCCACGCTTCCGGTATGCATTGGTCCCTCCACATCGCGGATGTGCAGCACCCTTGTCGGGGGTTGGGTGCGACATATGCCAAAGGATGGCTTATCATGGTGGGAGCGAGTAGAACGTCGCCGGTGCCAGGAAATGGAATGAGGTGAAGACATGCACGCCGGCGGATCTTACCCATCTTCGGGGCTCTCCGGGGAGATAACACCCCTACTGCTGCTCTGCGGGGTCTCCGCATGATTACTAACGCAAAGTGAGTACAGGGTTGCTCCTAGAGCTGTATTCTGGAGGTAGGAGAAGGCAAGGCTAGTTCTCTCCTCCCTATATGATCTGGTCTAGTGCTAATGGAATGAGGAGATAACACCCCTACTGCAGTAGGGGAGATAACACCCCTACTGCTGCTCTGCGGGGTCTCCGCATGATTACTAAGGCAAAGTGAGTACAGGGTTGCTCCTAGAGTTGTATTCTGGAGGTAGGAGAAGGCAAGGCTAGTTCTCTCCTCCCTATATGATCTGGTCTAGTGCTAATGGATTCGAACCCTTTGCATGGGTGCCCCGGTGGGTTTATATAGGCCTAATCCCCGGGGGTACAATGGTAACCCGACTGGGCGCTGGTCCCAGCCGTCTGTCTCACAGGCCGCCATCTTCTCCGCCGACTGGTGGGCCCCGCCAACGGGTCCGATACTGTAGCCGTGCTTCTAATGACGCCGGCTTGGTCATGGGGTCGTGGCAATAGTGCCGTGCCACGCTGGAGATCTCCAGCGATATGGCTCACTGTAGCCATGCCAGCCCCTCGAAAGCAGGGGGTGACGGCCAACCGTACCCCGCCTCGCCTATCGTGGCGAAGGTAGGTGACGGGTGGAGTCACGGGCCGACTCTTTACAGCCATCTTCTCTGGAAGTCACCGGCCATGAGCCGCCTTATCTTGGAGTCGCCGTCTGGGACTCGGCTTATCTTGGAGTCGTCGTCTGGGACTCGGCTTATCTTAGCGTCGTCGTCCGGGACTCGGCTTGAGGGGTGCAGCCTGCCCCGATGTCTTGAAAGGCTCTGGGGCTCGGGTCAGCCTACCCGTGGCCCATTACTCCGACAGAAGTCCCCGAAGCTGGTAAGGCTTCGAGAGCGACACGTTGTGGGGCCTCAACAGTTTCATTCTTCTGGTGGTGGAATCTGGGCTTCGCTTGCCGTCTTCCTCCGGGCCGACTATTCGGAGTCGGATCCGCAGAGGGCCGTCTTGATCCGTAAAGAGTTCAAAAGTCGTGGTGGGAGACCAGGCGGCGTGTCTGATACGCTTCCCTGCGGCCGCCCACCGCGGTCCTATCGCACGGCGCCACGCGGCGAGGATAGTCTGCCTACCCACGCGCGCGACGGGACGGGCCGTCAGGCGGGGCCCGCCACTATCGCGCCTCGGCACGCGAACGGATCCGTTGCGGCCGTGCGGACGGTTGGGTTTCCCACGTTGTTACTGCGCGCAGTAACTCCGTGGGGTAAATCATGGGGAGGCGTGGGGTCCCGTGCGCAGTTAATCCCACGCCGTCCGCATCGGCTTCTCAGCCTGCAAGGCTATAAGTAGGCGGGGGGAGTGGAGCGGCAAAGCACGCGCGCCCATCTTCCCTGCTCCCCCGCCTCCTCTTGCCATCTCTGCTCTTCTTCTCCGCCGCCGTCGTGCAGAACCACACCGTGCCAATGGCGATGAGCTCCTCCTCCGCCGCCGCGGCTTCTGCCGTGCGCACCGGCGTGTGGGACGGCTCGGAGGTAGATGACGACCTCATTGAGTTTCTCCGCAAGACGCGCCGCCTCCCCGGCGCGCACCTCGTGCGAGCCCGCGCCGCGCCAGCAAGGGAGATATCACCGGTGCCGGAGGAAGGAGAGCGGGTCATCTTCCGCTTGCACCTCATGTGCGACCTGGGGCTGCCAGCGAGTGGATTCTTCCGCTCCTTCTTGGAGTTCCACGGGTTCCAGCTTTGTCTTCTTTATAGCCAAATCCGACTTCTGATTTTCATTTGTTTCTCTGAGTTAGAATCCCCTCATTCAGCCCGCAGCCGGCGTCGCAAGACCGCCCCGCGAGTTCGTCCCCGACCGAGCGGAGTGCGACGTCGACGGCCCCGACTTAGGGGCGGCGGCGATGGTGGCCGACGCCGAAGGCGGAGGAGGAGGAGTGGGAAGAGGCCTCAGGCCCTCGGCCACCTTCGCCGACTGGCCTGAAGACGACGCCGAGGGGGAAGTCGTCCCGCGCCATCAGCCAAGGGTCAGCCCATCGGGCGCGGGTTCCTCCGTCGGCTTGGCCGGCCAAGGCGGCGCGAAGAGGCGCCACGCCGGGCCGAGCTCGCTCGGCGGCAAGCCGAAGAAGTTCAAGGGGGCGGCCGCCGCGACAAAGCGGGAGGAAGCGGCCGCGAAGGCCAACCGCTTCCGCAAGGAAGTGAAGAGGCCGCCGCTAGTCTCTGCCTAAATGTTTCCGCCTTTGTCTTTATTTTCCTTTGGTGAGTCTTGTCTGAATTTCTCTTCTACACTCCCTTTTTCTTCAGGGCTCCCCTTACCCTTGAGAGGGTCGCCGTCCCCTCCGTCATGGGGTCGGCCGAGACATCCGCCAACACCCGGCGGGTCGACCCCGCCGCCGACCTCCGGGAGGCGACGGAGCGAAATGCGCGGGAGAAGCGCGACGAGGAGGAGGCCGACCGCCTGGAGAAGGCGGAGGCTGAGAAGGCGGCGGCCTCCGCCCAGAAGAAACTGGAAGAGGCCGAAGCCGCCATTGCGGCCAGACGGCGAGCTGAGGAGGCCGCGCGCCGCCAATCGGCGTTGCACGTCCTCCCGCTGTCCTCCGCGCCGCCGCCTCCGGAGTTCATGGGGTAGACTGGAGAAGTTGGCGCCGAGAACCCCATCATGGAGAAGGAGAGCGGCGAGGCCTCCATGTCGGACATGCTTGTGCCGCCACCGCCGCCTCCGCCGCCGTCTAGGAGCGTGCGTGGAAAACAGCCGGCGGGCCCGCCAGTGCCGCTGACTAAAGACGAGGCCGTGGCGATGCTGCTCCTTCAAGTCTCCTTGCCAGCGTGCCGCCGTCTTGAGAAGGCGACTTCGGCGCCTCGTCCCTTGGAGGTCGGTGCCGCCAGCTCGGCCATCCCAGACGCCGAGGCGACGAGCGCCGCGCCCGTTGGGTGGGTGCGCGGAGGCGGCACAGGTCCATTGAACCAGGCGCTTCTGGACGTCCAGGCAAAGCTGCGAGCCGAGGGCGACGCCCTCCAGAACTGCACCAAGGCGCATCTGGCGTCGCGAGCGGCCGTCCGGGTATGCTTTTCCTTCTTGATTATTGTTTTTCTTGTTCTTCTCTATGGGGGCGCGCAGCGCACCCACTGGGTGCAGTCCCCTAGTTTCGGGCCGGCTACTGAGCAGGCGGTTCGGAACTCCCTCTGGCGAGTTCCAAGTATTTATCTTTGTCTGAATTATTTATTGCAGGAGTATCACAACCTCCGCGCCACTGCCTTCAACCGTAATGTTGAGGAGTTGAGCAAACGGGTTGCCGACTTGACGGAGAGCCGGAGTGAGTTCTTCTTCTTCTTCGCGAGGGCACGCTGGCGCACCCACGGGCTGTAGTCCCCGAGATTCGGGCCGAATGTTGAGCAGCCGGGCCGGATCTTCCCAGCGACCTTCTTTTCTTGACGACTTTAACGTCTCTTTCTTTGTTCTTCTTCTCCTTCGCGGGGGCGCGCTGGCGCACCCGCGGGCTGTAGTCCCCGAGATTCGGGCCGACTGCTGAGCAGTCGGGCCGGATCTTTCTGGCGACCTTCTTTGCTGACGACTTAACGTCTCTTTCTTTCGTTCTTCAGGGGCCAACGCCACTCTTCAGGAGCAGCTGGGCGAAGCCACCACCACCTTGCGCGTCAAGGGGGAGGGGTGCAGCAAGCTTGCTGCGGAGCGTGACCTGCTGGCTGCGCAGCTGGCCGAGCAGAAGCAGCTGCTCAAGAAGGCGCATGACGAGGCCGAGAAGAAGGAGGCTGCTCTCCTGGCCGAGTTCGAGAGCGATCGCTCCTCCTGGACTGACAAGGAGGCGATACTGACCTCCGGCTTCCATGAGATCGAGGACATCGTCGACGGTGAGTTTCTCTTCTTCCTTTCTTTCTTTGAGTTTCCAACTATAGGTCGGGCTGACTTCTGATTTTTTGACTTGCTTCTTTTTTGTCTCGGCAGACTTCTTCCCTGGTCACTCGCAGGCAGTCACTCAGGCCATCGAGGCTGATCGCGAGGCACGGAGGGCAGGCGGCGCGGAGATCACCGCTAACGCCCCCTAACCGTCGATGAGCAGCTTCTGAGCATCGAGGCCCATCTTCGTCCGGCCCACCGACTGGTGCGCCGGCTTCAGCATGCCGACGCCCAGGCGGTTGCCGCTCTGTGGCCAGACATGCCGGCCCTGCGCACTGCCAGTCGGACTGCCGACTGGCTGGAGGTCGCAGCTGGCCGTCTTGAGGCCTGGAAGGGTTCCTCGGCCCGGGCCGGAGCGCGCCGGGCCTTGGAATTCGTCAAGGGGTGGTATCCTGGGCTGGACCTGGGCCGGCTGGCCGCGTTCCAGTCAGAGGCCCAGGCAGAGCTGGTGGTTGTGGAGGGCGCCCTTGTCAAGCGAGCGGCAGCGATCGCCGACTACACAGACACCAGTGTCTTCGTCCCTGAGCGGGCTGCAGGCGGCGAGGAGGTGCCGCCAGAGTGGTTCGGGATGAACCCGGACTACGGCGAGGACTCGGCGGAGGTGATCGACTCCAGCACCGAGGAGGAAGGCGAGGCGGAGGACGAAGGCGAGACGGAGGTGGCAGAAGATGGGGCGGGCGACCAGCCTCAGCTCGACCGCGCCTCCAGCAATGAGCCGCGTCCGACCGGGCCGGCCGCCGCTGGTGGCGATCAAGCCGAGACTGCCCAGCCGGCCACCCCGGCGCCTGACACCGCCGTCTCCTCCGACCATCCGAACCCGTCTGCTGCTCCCTAGGCTGCCTTCTGGCTTTTATTTTATCTTCTCTAGAAAGTCTTTGAAGAACTTGTTAATTTGCACAATTCCACCTGCGGGGTGTATTTAGAACTTCTGTTTGAAGATTCGGCCAAGGGTCTATGTTATGTAAATATCAATCAGAGTCCTATCTTCCTTGCTTATTGCTCCTTTGGCTTTTTCCTTTGTCGCCTTCCCCTAGTCGCCGCTTTGTCAGCCGGCCGGCCGCTCCACGGACTGCCGCTGGATAAAATGTCTGGCTTCTTTGGAGAAGGCAAGTACTTTCCATTCATTGGAGTCTTTTTAACAAGTTGGATAGAAAGCGGCAAGCCGACTACTCACGAGTCGGTTTGTGAGAGGGGGCTGGAAGCCGGCTTAAGCTATGTTAATGCTTTAGGTCCTTAGCCATTTTTCATGTGAGCGCCCGTTCATCCTTACTCCTGCCCGCCAAACAGTCGTTCTGCAAGCTGTGGCTTCTGGCAGGAGACGGCTTAGGCACCGCACACTACTTGTCCGACTTCGGGAAGCATTTCATAGTGTAATACGGTAAGTCCCCGGGCCGACTAGTCGAACCCGGCGCCAAGCGGCGTAGCAAGGAGTAGAATATTCGAAGGCATTATTCTCATCATACAGATAACAAAAAGGGCAGTCCCCGAGCTCGTCTCGGGGGGCCCGAAGTCTTGGTACTTTAATACAAACGGGTAGCGTGGTACATACTGCATCAACTATAAAATCTTCGGAGGAGATTTGCATTCCACGGCCGTTCCGACTCTTTGCCGGAGTCGTCTCTCTTGCGTGCTCGGGGCTTCTGAGCGTCGATCAAGTAGTAGGAGTCGTTGCCCAGTACTTTACTGATGATGAAGGGGCCTTCCCAAGGTGCCGACAGCTTGTGCTGGCCGGCTGTCCGTTGGATCAGTCGGAGCACAAGGTCGCCTTCTTGGAAAGATCTTGGCCTGACATTCCTGTTGTAGTATCGGCGCAGGCTCTGCTGGTAGATGCCGGACCGGCTGAGTGCCAACAGCCGGCCCTCTTCCAGCAGATCGACATTGTCTTGACATGCTTCTTCTGCTTCCTCCTCTATGTACATGGTGACTCGCGAGGAGTAAAACTCTATGTCCGTTGGGATGACGAGTTCAGCACCGTAGGCGAGGAAGAAAGGCATGAAGCCGGTTGACTTGTTTGGAGTCGTGCGCAGACTCCATAGGACGTCTGGCAGCTCCTCAAGCCAACAGCCGACCGAACGCTCCAGTGGTTCGACCAGGCGGGGCTTGATGCCAGATAGGATGAGGCCGTTTGCTCGCTCCACCTGGCCGTTTGACTGCGGATGGGCAACGGACGCTAAGTCCAGTCAGATGCCCTGCGTCACGCAGAAACGGGCCAGGGCGCCTTTGGTGAAATTTGTGCCATTGTCGGTGATGATGCTGTGCGGTATGCCATACCGAGTCTTGATGTCGGCGATGAAAGTTACTGCAGTCGGACCATTCAACTTCTTGATGGGTTTTACTTCTATCCACTTGGTGAACTTGTCCACCGCGGCAAGCAGATGAGTTAGGCCGCCTCGCGCCGTCTTGAATGGTCCCACCATGTCCAGGCCCCAAACCGCAAAGGGCCAGGCGATGGGGATGGTCTTGAGTGCGGAAGCCGGCTGGAGCGGCTTGGAACGGAACATCTGGCATCCCTTGCAGTTTTGGACTAATTCCTTGGCCTCTTCTAGGGCAGTCGGCTAGAAAAAACCGTGCCGGAAGGCTTTGGCGACAAGTGCTCTTGAGGCCGCATGGTGGCCGCACTCGCCTTCATGGATGTCTCTGAGAATTGCTTGGCCTTGTTCTGCCTCGAAGCAGCGTTGGTAGACACCAGTAACGCTGCGACTGACCAGCTCTCTGTTGACTATGGTGTAGGCTGCCGCTCGGTGTTGCACTTGCCGAGCCAAGATTTCATCAGCTGGCAGTTCTCTGTTTACTAGGAACTTGAGGATGGGCTGGGCCCATGAGGGTGCTGCTATTTCTTCAATTGCCACTATTGCGACTTGGACAAGGGCGGCTGGGCTAGGAGGCGGCGGGCTGGAGTCCGCGGCCGCTTGCTGGATCGGCGAAGTCCCCGGCCGAGCTCTGGAGTCTTCGGGCTGACTGTCATAGTCCCCGAGGTGGGTTCTAAAGTCCCCGGGCCGGCTTCGACTGCGGTATTCTTGGAGCCGTCTGTGAGAATTCTCGTGCTGTCTACTGGTGCTTTGGAGTCGGATCCGACTTCTTCGGGGGGAGCTGGCACAAAGATGGAGTCTGATTCTTGTGAAGGCTTGATAGACGGCTTGAGGAGACGCTGAAGGGCGACGCCGGATGGTATCACTTGGCGTGTGGAGCCGACCCGTGCCAGGGCATCTTCTTGGTCGTTGTCATTTCTTGGCACGTAAAGGAATTCACACCCTTCAAAATATCCGCTGAGTTGCTGCACCAGGAAGCGGTAGCTCGCCATGTTTGCATCTTTGGCGTCCCAGTCGCCAGACGACTGCTGGACCACCAAATCGGAGTCGCCATAGCACAGGACCCGGCGGATGCCGAGTTCTTTGGCAAGCCGGACGAGAATGAGCGCCTCGTATTCTGCAATGTTGTTGGAGGCGGCGAAGTGGATCTGCAGCGCATACTTGAGCTTGTCGCCTTTAGGGGAGGTGAGGACAACACCGGCTCCCAAGCCAGTGCGCATCTTGGAGCCATCGAAATGCATCCGCCAATGAGTGGAGTCGGGCGCTGGCGGCAGCTACTGGGTCTCGGCCCAGTCGAAAAGGAAGTCGGCCAACGCTTGTGACTTGATGGCGGTGCGGGGCTGGTAGTAGATGGTGTAGGGGGCCAAATCTATGTACCATTTGGCCACTCGGCCCGAAGCATCTCGGCTTCCAATGATCTCGGCCAGTGGAGCTGTGCAGACCACAGTGATTGGATGTTCTTTGAAGTAAGGCTTCAACTTCTTGGCGGCGAAATGTACGCCGTAGCACATCTTCTGGTAGTGGGGGTAGTTCTGCTTGGAGGTCGACATTACCTCGCTCAGGTAATATACCAGTCTCTGGACAGGGAGCGCCTTGCCTTCCTCCTTGCATTCAACTATGATGACTGTGCTGACTACTCGGCAGGTGGCGGCAATGTATAGGAGCATAGGCTCTTTAGGAGTCGGAGCCGCCAGCACAGGGGGAGTAGTCAACATCTTCTTCAACTGGAGAAATGCTTCATCCGCTTTGTGGTTCCACTCGAAAAAGGTGGTCTTCTTCATTAGTTGGTACAAAGGGAGAGCCTTCTCGCCCAGCCGACTGATGAATCGGCTGATGGACGCCAAGCAACCGGTGAACTTCTGCACATCCAACAGTCGGCGGGGGACTTCCATCCTCTCAATGGCTTTGATCTTTACAGGGTTGCATTCTATGCCGCGTTCAGAGACCAGGAAGCCAAAGAGCTGGCCGACTGGTAATCCAAAGACGCACTTCTTGGGGTTGAGCTTGATCTGGAATTGGCGCAGGTTCTCAAAGGTTTCTTGGAGATCTTCCAACAGTGTCCCATGCTTTTCCGTCTTCACCACCACATCATCCACGTAGACGTGGGCATTTCTGCCGAGTTTCTTGAGGAGACACTTCTGCATGTAACGCTGAAAGGTGGCACCGACATTCCTCAGGCCGAACGTCATAGTCAGGTAGCAGAAGGCTCCAAACGGCATGATGAAGGCAGTCTTCAGTCTGTCTGCCGGGCTCAGCTTGATTTGGTGATATCCTGAATATGCATCTAAGAAGCTCAACAGCTCGCATCCGGCTGTGGAGTCTATCACCTGATCAATTCTCTGCAAGGCAAATGGGTCTTTGGGGCAAGCTTTGTTGAGGCTTGTGTAGTCGATACACATCTGCCACTGCTTGTTCTTCTTCAACACTAGGACCGGGTTTGCCAACCATTCTGGGAAGAACACCTCCATAATGAAGCCGGCCGCTAGGAGTCGGGCTATCTCTTCCCCAACAACTCTTCTTTTTTCTTCTAACAGGCGGCGCAAGGGCTGCCTGACGGGTTTCACATCAGATCGGACATGAAGCTTGTGCTCGGCGAATTCCGTCGGTACACCTGGCATGTCTTTAGGGGACCATGCGAAGATGTCTCGATTCTCATGGAGGAAATCGACGAGCTCGCCTTCCTATTTGTTGTCTAGGTTCGCACCTATGATAGCGTGCCTCTCCGGGTGCTCCGGGTCCAAAGGTATCCTCTTTGTTTCTTTAGCCGGCTTGAACGAACCCTCAGCTTCCGACTCCTTGGGGTCGGGCGACATCTCTGGCTGCTTGCCGGCCATCGCCACAACCCGATCAAGAAGCCGCCTCTCAGCTGCGATCGCCAGGGACTCGGCCAGCCGACTTCTCTCAGCCGCGCAGGCGGACAACTTTCTGTAGTCGCCGGCTACGGTCAGAATTCCTTTTGAACTCGGCATCTTCATCTTGAGGTAGGTGTAGTGGGGGACCGCCATGAACTTGGCCAGGGCAGGTCGGCCAAGCAATGCTTGGTATGGGCTTTCAAGGTCCACCACTTCAAACCAAACTGGCTCTCGGCGAAAATGATCTTTGTCTCCGAAGAGGACGTCTATTAGGATCTTGCCGATTGGTAAGCAGGAAAGGCCATGTACAATGCCGTGGAACACAGTTTGGCTGCTCTGAAGCTGTCTCTGCTTGATTCCAAATTTCTCCATGGTATCCTTGTACATGATGTTGATGCTACTGCCTCCGTCTATCAACACTCGCGAGAAGAGAGCGGGCCGCCTATCAGTGGCCGCGGTGGCACTCAAAACCAAGGCGTAGGAGCCCGGATTCGGCATCTCCTCTGGGTGATCAGCTCTGCTCCAACTGATAGGTTTCTTGGACCAATGCATAAACTCCAGAGTATCTGATGTTACTGTATTTACTTCTTGCTGCTGCAGCCGTCTGCTGTGTCGATCATCAGCCACACTAGTGAACACTGCATAGGCTTCGTGCTCTTCCGGGTACTCATCTTGTACGGCGCCGACTGGCCTGGTAGCCGGCTGCTGGGGCGACGGTGGAGGCGGCGGCCCAGCAGGCGGAGGAGGAAGGAGGCCGTCTCCCTTGGCGATTCTGGTGAGCCAGTGGCATTTCCGGGTGGTATGGTTCGACGGCTTCGCCCCACTGTGGAACTTGCAGGGACCATCTAGAGTCTGCTCGTAAGAGAAGGCCGGCAACCAGTTGGACTTGCCGCCTTTCTGTCGCTTGGTAGGAGGCTGCCCCTCAGGCTGTTGGTCTTCGACTGTCGTAACCTGCCGACTGCTGGAAGTCGGCTGTGGGGCTTTGCGCTTGTGATCATTCTGCTGCTGTCGCCGACTGGTATCTCCAGCCGGAGTTCTGGGAGCTTGAGAGGCCACTTTGCCAGTCGCACTAACTTGAATCTCTGTCCTCATGGAGGAGTCGGCCGTTGCATACTTGTCCGCTCTGACCAGCAACTCGTCGAGGGTCTCCGGCTCGTCGCAGAGGAGTCTGTGCTTGAGGAGGGTGCCTTCTCTGCACCCGACGGTGAAGTACTCGATAGCCTGCACCTTGTGCATGCCCTCACAGGAGTTCCGAAGCTCGCCCCATCGTGTGAGGTAAACCTGAGCAAACGGCGGGCCGGGCCGGGTTTCGAGCCGAGCTTGTAAAAGCCCGACCTTCATTTCTCAAGCCCGAGCCCGGCCCGAAGCCCGAAATACTCCACATTTTCAAGCCCGAGCCCGGCCCGAAATCAAGCCCGAAGCACGAAAGCCCGGCCCGAATGCTGTTTTTTAGTACGCGCACGTGCAAGCCCGGCCCGAAATACGGAAAAATTGAAGCCCGAGCCCGGACCGAATGTCAAGCCTGGCCCGGCCCGGCCCGGGTTTTTCGGGCCGGGCTCGGGCCGGGTCGTCGGGCCGGGCTGCCCATGCCCGGGTTTAGTGTGAGGTAGTCGCGAGTCGACTCGTCTTGGCCTTGCATGCACAAGGAAAGCTGGCGCGGCTTGGGGGGTCGCTTGTACGTGCTCGTGAAGTTGCGGATGAAGGCCTCGGTGAAGTCGACCCAACTGCTGATGCTGCGGGGCTTCAAACTGTTCAACCATGTCCGGGCCGTGCCCTGGAGCATGAGTGGAACATACTTCACGGCAAAACGCTTGTTGCCGTTTGCTATGTTGACGGCCGTGGAGTAGTCAACTAGCCAATCTTCCGGCTTCATGGAGCCGGTGTACTTGGGCGTGTCTCGGGGGAGCATGAACCCTTTGGGAAAGGGCTCGTCTCGAATGCGGGGTCCGAAACAAGGAGGACCCAGCTCATCTTCTTCTTCCAGCGCCAGGGATCGGTGAAGTCGGTCGATCCGATGGCGGGCATCGTTCTCTCCGACTCCCTCTCGGCGGCCAAGGCGGTCGCCGAGAGTCAGATGCTCAACAGGTGGCGGGGAGACTCGTCTTTCTCTTCGTGGTGGGGGAGGCAGATAGTCGCCCTGCCGCTCCACTGCTCTTGGGCGGCCGTCTTGGTCGCGCTCGATGGTGATGCGAGTCCGACTGTGGCTGACAGCCGGATCCCTCTCTTTTCTTCCACGGACACCGCCAGTCGGCGTCCGAGACATCGCGCCTTGATCTCGGCGGGGAGGCAAGTCGTCGTTTTGTCGTTGCGGCGCCTCCGTGCGGCAGCCGGCTTCGTTCTGCGCAGCAGCTGCTTTGAGGAGTCGCTGGACTCGCTCGGTCATCAGGCGGCGCTCTTCGCCTTCGAAGTTGTCTAGCTCGTCCGCCGCAGCCTGGGCGGCGTGAATGTTCTCCGCAGGCATGGCATACACGGGGCGATCGGCCCCGAATAGGCTGGCGATGGCCACGCCGCATTGTCGGACCGCGCCTAGGCGGCTAGGCCCAGTCGAGGCTGGCGAGCCGCCCACAGCGCGATCCATCTCACACTGGTAGGCTTCTGACAAGCGTCTCATGCTTGCCAGCTTCTTCGCACCTTCGATGAGCTGAAGGCAGCGTGCCTCCAGCGTCTCGGCGTCAGCGTCCTCCAGAATGGGCGATGTCAGGTCTCGCAGAGCCGCGTCGAGTGGGTCGTGAGCTCCCTCACCGGAGTGCTCGCCATGGCTGATAATGAGCACCTCCGTGACGGCGCTTCCGCCGCTCTCCTCGTGAGGGAGCGGCTCGTCGTAGATCACCACATTGGTGGGGAACGTGTCGAGCGACACGCTGTCGGGGTCGACCAACATCGGGTCGGTGGAGCCTACGGTCTCCAAGTCCACGGCGGGCTCGCCGCTGACGTGGAGATGGTTGAGGAGGCCCGCGAGGAGGCTTTTGGGGCCGCCCGTGCCTGTGTCGGATGCAGGCTCGTCGGAGATGCAGACCTCGCCAAGATCGGTAAGGCAGCTCATTGCGCAGGCGTCGTTGATGCCTTGCAGCGCGTCGGGGCAAGCGCCATCGGGCGTGCCAGGCTGGCTATGCTCGCTGGGGAGGAAAAGGGTTCCCGTACAGAGCAGGTCTCCGGACGACGGTGCACCTCGCCCCACGGTGGGCGCCAAATGTCGGGGGTTGGGTGCGACATATGCCAAAGGATGCCTTATCATGGTGGGAGCGAGTAGAACATCGCCGGTGCTAGGAAACAGAATGAGGCAAAGACATGCATGCCGGTGGATCTTACCCAGCTTCGGGGCTCTCCGGGGAGATAACACCCCTACTGCTGCTCTGCGGGGTCTCCGCATGATCACTAAGGCAAAGTGAGTACATGGTTGCTCCTAGAGCTGTATTCTGGAGGTAGGAGAAGGCAAGGCTAGTTCTATCCTCCCTATATGATCTGGTCTAGTGCTAATGGATTCGAACCCTTTGCATGGGTGCCCCGGGGGGTTTATATAGGCCTACACCTCGGGGGTACAATGGTAACCTGACTGGGCGCGGGTCCCAGCCGTCAGTCTCACAGGCCACCATCTTCTCCGCCGACTGCTGGGGCCCGCCGATTGGTGGGCCCCGTCGACGGGTCCGGTACTGTAGTCGTGCTTCTAATGACGCAGGCTTGGTCATGGGGTCGTGGCAACAGTGCCGCCGTCTATCGGACGATCACTGTCGCCATTCTCCGTCTTGTCTGGTTAATGGCGCGTGGGGCCCGTGGGAGGAGCCGGCCGACTCCAGGGAGGCTGACTCCCACGGGTCCGTCTTCGGGGCGTACCCGCCGTCTTCTGTGTTCTCGCTGACGGGCGGGTCCCGCAGTCTTTGGGTCGTACAGGTAGGCCGTCGTGGCCATAGTGCGCCACCCACTGTGGCTGAGGTCAAGGCAGGCATGGCAACAGTGTCACGCCACGCTGGAGATCTCCAGCGATACGGCTCACTGTAGCCATGCCAGCCCCTCGCAAGCAGGGGGTGATGGCCACACCGTGACCGTACCCCGCCTCGCCTATCATGGCGAAGGTAGGTGACGGGTGGAGTCATGGGCCAACTCTTTACAGCCATCTTCTCTGGAAGTCGCCGGCCATGAGCCGTCTTATCTTGGAGTCGCTGTCTGGGAATCGGCTTATCTTGGAGTCGCCGTCTGGGACTCGGCTTATCTTGGAGTCGTCGTCTAGGACTCGGCTTGAGGGGCGCAGCCTGCCCCGATGTCTTGAAAGGCTCTGGGGCTCGGGTCAGCCTACCCGCCATTACTCCGACAACCCCCTCACACATCTCAATGGTTTGAGGGTGTTGCAGCACCTCCGTGAGATAGGGGTTGATAACCCTCTCGAAAAACTTGTCCTTGGGAGCGCTTGGAGACGTCATGATGATCTAGATCTATCAGAAAATAGCTCGAAACGAAAACAAAGGATATTTTTGTGACACGGTGGTCAAAACCTTCGGGAGATTATATAATGAATTTTTACAGACCAAAATACGTAACATGCAAGAAAGCGGAGTCCAGGAGGCACACGAGGTGGCCACAGACAGGGGGCGCGCCCAGGAAGGGTGGGCGCGCCCTCCACCCTCGTGGAGGCCTCGTGTCCTTCCCGGACTACTTCTTTCTTTCCAAAATTCTTAAATATTCCAAAACGGATAAAAATTGCCACTAGAATTGTTTTGGAGTCGGTTTAGTTACCGTACCACATACCTATACCTTTTCAGAGTCTGAAACGTTCTGGAAAGTGTCCCTTATGTATTCCTCTGGGGTTACGGTCTCAACAATATTAGTTTCAACATTGATAGGGTTACCTGAGATATAATGTTTAATTCTTTGACCGTTCACCACCCTCGGACTTGTGCCTTCGAAGTTGTTCATTTTTATGGCACCGGAACGATAGACCTCCCCGATAACGTAAGGACCTTCCCACTTAGAGAGAAGTTTTCCTGCAAAAACTCTTAAACTCGCACTTTTGTATCCTTTTGTCATGCCAGCGTTTGACTTTTTCTTTGAATAGTTTGGCGTTCTCATAGGCTTGGGTTCTCCATTCATATCAAGTGAGCTAATATCAAATAACCTCTTCTCACCAGCAAGTTGAAGTCATAGTTGAGCTCTTTAATAGCCCAATATGCTTTATGTTCAAGTTCTAGAGGTAAGTGACATGCTTTTCCATAAACCATCTTATACAGAGACAGGATTTTTGTATGCAGTTCTATAGGCCCATAATGCATCAAGTTTTTTGGACCAATTCTTTCTAGATCTATTCACAGTCTTTTGCAAAATTAATTTGAGCTCCCTATTGCTCAACTCTACTTGACCACTAGACTGCGGGTGATAAGGAGATGCAATTGTATGGTTAACATCATACTTAGTAAGCATCTTACGAAAAAGCACCATGAATAAAATGTGAACCACCATCAGTCATAAGATATCTAGGGACTCCAAACCTCGGAAAAATAACTTCTTCAAGCATCTTAATAGAGGTGTTATGATCAGCACTATTAGTTGGAATAGCTTCTACCCACTTAGTAACGTAATCAACAGCAACTAAAATATGTGTATAACCATTAGAGGCAGGAAAAGGTCCCATATAATCAAAGCCCCAAACATCAAATGGTTCAATAACAAGAGAATAATTCATAGGCATTTCTTGACGTTTACTAATATTACCAATTCTTTGACATTCATCACAAGATAAGACAAACTTACGAGCATCTTTGAAGAGAGTAGGCCAATAAAAACCGGATTGCAATACCTTATGTGCAGTTCTATCTCCAGCGTGGTGTCCTCCATATGATTCAGAGTGACACTTGCGTAAGATCTGTTCATGTTCATGCTTAGGTACACAACATCTAATAACACCATCTACTCCTTTTTTATAAAGGTGTGGGTCATCCCAGAAGTAATATCTTAAATCATAAAAGAACTTTTTCTTTTGCTGGTATGTGAAACTAGGTGGTATAAATTTGGCAACAATATAATTAGCATAATCAGCATACCAAGGAGCGGTACGAGAAGCATTAACGACCGCTAATTGTTCATCAAGAAAGCTATCATCAATAGGTAGTGGGTCATCAAGAACATTCTCTAACCTAGAAAAGTTGTTTGCAACGGGGTTCTCAGCTCCCTTTCTATCAATAATATGCAAACCAAATTCTTGGAGCAAGAGAACCCATCTAATGAGTCTAGGCTTAGCATCTTTCTTTTCCATAAGATATTTAATAGCAGCATGATCAGTGTGAATAGTAACTTTGGAATCAACAATATAAGGTCTAAACTTATCACATGCAAACACAACAGCTAAGAACTCTTTTTCAGTAGTAGCATAATTTCTCTGGGCAGTATCAAGAGTTTTACTAGCATATAACATTCAATTTCTTATAACTCTTTGCCCTAGAACAGCACCCACAGCATAATCACTAGCATCACACATAATTTCAAAGGGTAAATTCCAATCAGGTGGCTGAACAATAGGTGCAGTAATCAAAGCTTTCTTAAGTATTTCAAATGCTTCTACACAATCATCATCAAAGACAAAAGGAATATCTTTTTGCAATAAATTAGTCATAGGCCTAGAGATTTTGGAAAAGTCCTTAATGAACCTCCTATTAAAACTGGCATGACCAAGGAAACTTCTTATACCTTTTATGTCCTTGGGACATGGCATTTTTCAATAGCATCACCTTTAGCTTTATCAACTTCAATATCTCTCTCAGAAATCTTATGCCCCAAGAGAATGCCTTCATTAAACATAAAGTGGCACTTTTCCCAATTCAAGACAAGACTAGTGTCTAAGCATCTCTGGAAAACTCGATCAAGGTTGCTCAAGCAATCATCAAAAGAGGATCCATAAATGGAGAAATCATCCATGAACACCTCATAAATATTTTCACAAAAATCATAGAATATAGCCATCATGCATCTTTGAAAAGTAGCAGGTGCATTACATAAACCAAAAGGCATACGTCTATAAGCAAAATACCGAAAGGGCAAGTAAAAGTAGTTTTTGATTGATCCCCCGTTGACACAGTTATCTGAGAGAAACCAGAATAACCATCTAGAAAGCAGAAATGTGTGTGTTTGGATAGTCTTTCTAGCATTTGATCAATAAAAGGTAAAGGGTAATGATCTTTCTTAGTAGCTTTATTTAATTTATGGAAATCAATTACCATCCTATAACCTGTGATAATTCTTTGCGGGATCAATTCATCTTTATCATTAGGAATGACAGTAATACCTCCCTTTTTAGGAACACAATGGACAGGGCTTACCCAATCACTATCAGCAACGGGATAAATTATACCTGCCTCAAGGAGCTTTAGTATCTCCTTTCTAACCACTTCTTTCATCTTAGGATTCAATCGTTGTTGAGGACCTCTGACTGGTTTGGCACCTTCCTCCAATTTAATTTTGAGTTGGCATAACGTGGGACTAATGCCCTTGAGATCATCCAGAGTATATCCGATAGCAGCATGGTGCTTCTTCAGAGTTTTCAATAATCTTTCTTCTTCTTGCTCTGAAAGTTTAACACTAATAATAACAGAATATATTTTCTTTTCATCAAGATAAGCATACTTAAGATTATCAGGTAATGGTTTGAGTTCAAACACGGGATCACCCTTGGGTGTAGGGGGATACCCTAGAATTTCAACGGGTAGGTTGTGTTTCAGAATAGGTTCCTGTTGAAAGAACACTTCATCTATTTCCCTTCTTTCATTCATAAACATATCATTTTCATGGTCTAGCAAATATTGTTCTAACGGATCAGTAGGAGGCACGACAATAGAAGCAAGACCAATAATCTCATCCTTACTAGGTGATTCTCTATCACGAGGTTGTCTACGAAACTTAGCAAAATTAAACTCATGAGACACATCCTCTAAGCTAATGGTAACAGTATCCTTTTCACAATCAATCCTAGCATTAACAGTATTCAAGAGGGTCTACCAAAAATAATGGGACAAAAGTCATCCTATGGGGAACTAAGAACAAGAAAATCAGCAGGATATTTAACCTTCCCACACAAGACTTCAACATCTCTAACAATCCCAATTGGTGAAATAGTATCTCTATTGGCAAGCTTGATAGTAACATCAATACCTTCCAATTCAACGGGTGCAATATCATGCATAATTTCTTTATATAAGTCATAGGGTATTGCACTAGCACTAGCACCCATATCACATAAGCCATGATAACAATGATCTCCTATATTAACAGAAATAACAGGCATGCCTACAATAGGTCTATGTATCTTAGCATCTGGTCTAACAATATTAGCAGACTCACCACAGAAATAAATAACATGCACATCTAAATCATCATCCAAGAGATCTTTAACCATAACAATACTAGGTTCAACTTTGATTTTCTCAGGAGGTGTATAAGTCCTAGTATTACTCTTACGAACAACAGTCGAAGTTTTAGCATGATCCTTTATCCTAACAGGAAAAGGAGGTTTCTCAACATAAGTACTAGGAACAATAGGATCACTATAAGTGAGAGTTCTTCAACTGTAATAGGTGCAACTACTTTTACTTCAATGGGAGGATTATATTTAAACCACTTCTCCTTAGGGAGATCAACGTGAGTAGCAAAAGATTCACAAAAAGCAGCTACTATCTCAGAGTCAAGTCCATACTTAGCGCTAAATCCACGAAAAGCATCGGCATCCATAAAAGATTTAGCACAATCAAACTTAGGTGTCATACCTGACTCCTTACCATCGTCGGAACCCCAATCTTCAGAGTTGCGTTTAATTCTTTCCAATAAGTCCCATTTGAATTCAATAGTCTTCATCATATAAGAACCAGCACAGGAAGTATCGAGCATGTTACGATCATTAGGAGAAAGCCGAGCATAAATTTTTTGAATAATTATTTCTCTGGAGAGCTCATGATTGGGGCATGAATACAACATTGACTTAAGCCTCCCCCAAGATTGAGCAAGGCTTTCTCCCTCGCGAGGCCAGAAATTATATATGTAATTACGATCACGATGAACAAGATGCATAGGGTAGAACTTCTGGTGAAATTCCAACTTCAATCGTTTATAATTCCAAGATCCTGTATCATCACATAGCCTATACCATGTCAATGCATCTCCCTTAAAAGATAAACGGAATACCATCCTTTTGACAACATCATCGGGCATACCTGCAAGCTTAAATAATCCACAAACTTCATCCACAAAGATAAGATGTAAATCGGGATGCAATGTTCCATCTCCTGCAAAGGGATTAGCTAGCAGTTTCTCTATCATACCTGAAGGAATCTCAAGGTAAATATTTTCAGTAGGTTCAGTAGGTTGAGGAGCAACTCTTTGCTCTTCTGGTCGGGGTGAAGATACCCCGAAAAAGCCCCTCAAAGGATTAGTTTCCATAGTAACAAGTGACAGAAAATTTCAGCACACTATATAAATGTTTCCTTACCAAGTTCCACTCACCAAAAGCGCTACACTCCCCGGCAACGGCGCCAGAAAAGAGTCTTGATGACCCACAACTATAGGGGATCTATCGTAGTCCTTTCGATAAGTAAGAGTGTCGAACCCAACAAGGAGCAGAAGGAAATGACAAGCGGTTTTCAGTAAGGTTTTCTCTGCAAGCACTGAAATTGTAGGTAAGGGATAACTTTGTGATAAGATAAATTGTAACGAGTAACAAGCAATGAAAGTAAATAAAGTGCAGCAAGGTGTCCCAATCCTTTTTATGGCAAAGGACAAGCCTGGACAATTTCTTATAATGAGAAAAGAGCTCCCGAGGACACATGGGAATTATCGTCAAGCTAGTTTTCATCACGCTCATATGATTCGCGTTCGGTACTTTGATAATTTGATATGTGGGTGGACCGGTGCTTGGGTACTGCCCTTACTTGGACAAGCATCCCACTTATGATTAACCCCTATTGCAAGCATCCGCAACTACAAAAGAAGTATTAAGGTAAACCTAACCACAACATTAGACATATGAATCCAAATCAGCCCCTTACGAAGCAACGCATAAACTAGGGTTTAAGCTTCTGCCACTCTAGCAACCCATCATCAACTTATTACTTCCCAATGCCTTCCTCTAGGCCCAAACAATGGTGAAGTGTCATGTAGTTGACGTTCACATAACACCACTAGAGGAGAGACAACATACATCTCATCAAAATATCGAACGAATACAAAATTCACATGACTACCAATAGCAAGACTTCACCCATGTCCTAAGGAACAAACGTAACTACTCACAAAGCATATTCATGTTCATAGTCAGAGGAGTAATAATATGCATTAAGGATCTGAACATATGATCTTCCACCAAGTAAACCAATTAGCATCAACTACAAGGAGTAATCAACACTACTAGCAACCCATAGGTACCAATTTGTGGTTTTGGATATAAGATTGGATACAAGAGATGAACTAGGCTTTGAGAGGAGATGGTGCTGGTGAAGATGTTGATGGAGATTAACCCCTCCCGGCGAGAGGGTCATTGGTGATTACGATGGTGATGATTTCCCCCTCCCGGAGGAAAGTGTCCCTGGCAGAACAGCTCTGCCAGAGCCCTAGATTGGTTCCGCCAAGGTTCCGCCTCGTGGCGGCGGAGTTTCGTCCCATAAGCTTGCCTTTGATTTTTTCTAGGGTAAAAGCCTTCATATAGCAGAAGATGGGCACCAGAGGGACACTAGGGGGCCCAGGAGACAGGGGCGCGTCCAGTAGGGGTGGGCGCGCCCCCACCCTCCTGGCCTGGGTGTGGGCCCCCTCTGGTAGTTTCTTCGCTCAATAATTCTTATTAATTCCAAAACTGACTTCCGCGGAGTTTCAGGATTTTTGGAGCTGTGCAGAATAGGCTTCCAATATTTGCTCCTTTTCGAGCCAGAATTCCAGCTGCCGGCATTCCCCCTCTTCATGGCAAACCTTGTAAAATAAGAGAGAATACCCTTAAGTACTGAGATATAATGTGTAATAGCAGCCCATAATGCAGTAGATATTGATATAAAAGCATGATGCAAAATGGACGTATCAGAAGTCATTCACGATAGGGAGGGAGCCCGGAGCCCCTCACGCACTGAGCGAGGAGCTCACCATCGTTGCTTTGGAGGAAGGCTCTGTAGAGCCCAAGCCCCGGGAACCCCTCCGACGCCGGCCCTTGCGAGTTGAGGTCGACATCGGCATGGGTAGCAGGGCCGCTTGCCGCCGACTGGGAACTTAATCTTTGGCCCTCTATAAATAATGCAAGCCTGTAACTAAAATACCTAGAAAGGTGAACTGAATCTTTGGGCCCCTAGAAATAATGCAAGCCTGAAACTAAAATACCTAGAAAGGTGAACTGAATCTTTGGGCCTCTAGAAATAATGCAAGCCTGAAACTGAAATACCTAGAAAGGTGAACTGAATCTTTGGGCCTCTAGAAATAATGCAAGCCTGAAACTAAAATACCTAGAAAGGTGAACTGAATCTTTGGGCCTCTAGAAAGATTTATTACCTCCTCAACCAGCATCAAACAATTCCATGTGTGCACCACAAATCTATACCAAGTTTGATTAGGATCTACTTTTCCAAATCAGAATTAGCGCTAGAGAGAGCAAGATCAATGATATGGCCATGAGACAAAGAAGGAACGAACAAACTCACCCCTCTCGCAACCTCCCTGGTAGATGCACCGCTGCCGCGCACGACAGAGGGAGAAAAACAACCGGTGAAGGGGGAGCGGGGCGACCTTCGAAGGTCGGAGGGAGAGGGCGGCCGGAGTAGGTCGGCGGAGGCCGGAAGGAGAGGGAGGCCGGAGGAGAGAGAGGGCGAGCGGCCCTATGGGGAACAGAGAGGAGTCGTGCTGGAGGGGGGAGCGATCTGGTGCGGGCAACGGAGTATTTTTTAGTTCTCTTTTAGTGCGCCCCAGGATAACTAACCAAATTAGAACCTCTCCATCGGGCTAGTTTTTTTAGCTGGGTTAGAGCAAACTAGCTCAAACTAACCCCTCTTGTTTCGATAATTTGAGGCTATTTCAACCCAAACTAGCTCTATCTTAGGGATCCAAACAAAGAGGAGCGTTACTGTACATGCTACAGTGTGGACCGTAGCACATTGTTTTTTATGGCCATATCACCACATTGTTTTCTACTGCTGGTTCACTAGACTACCGTGGTTCACACTGCTAGTTCACTGGGCTGCCGTGGTTCGCACTTCTGGTTCACTGGGCTTCCGTGGTTTGCACTCCTCCGACCTGAGTAGTAGTAGTACTAGTGTATACCACATCATTCTTTGCTCCATCTTACTACTCCGACACATGGGAGAGCCAGCATCCGGGTCGACGTGTCATGCACTAGATTAGAGCGTGGAACGGAAGGGGCCATCACCCCGGTCGGAGCGCCCGTAATTCAAGACTATAGTGAGTGGTCATATCACAAGTCTTTCCAGCAGTAATGTGTCGTCAAATCGCATAGCCCGACCTTTCCAGAAGTATGTTTGAGAATCCACCTCTCGCTCACCCTCCTCGCCTCTCTGTCAAACCGCCTACCTGAAAACTGCCACGCGCGCGTGCTGCCCGGGAAAAGCCCCGCCCTCAACTTTTAACTACGCGAAAATAGTTCGAGCTTGTTCATTCTATATAAATACAGTACTTACTGTATGTTTATTCACCCGTGGGGTTGTTCAATGAATGGAGGGGTGGGGAGCACAAGTGAACAATACTAGTACTACTTGTAGTAAGTAGGAGTCACACAGTAGTCACCTTAAATAGAGAGTCTCTTTTCTTTAATGCCACGTACACAAATTGAAACACTTGTTGTGGAGAGAAAAAAGATAATCACTCCACTATATATGTATGCAGGGGCCTGAGCGCTTGCTTTACTAGGGTTTCTCTCTTCATTCTCTCATCCTCTCCAGATATAAACAAGACAGCGATAGCGACATTTTCTCTCCGCTCACCGCTCGTCATAGATCCGGCCGGATCACTTCGGCCGGTGTGTGTAGAGGACTAAAAGGTGCATCATTCACACGCTCATCGCCGCCGAGGGACGAAACCCACAGCTGCCAGAGGGGCTCGATACTTGGCTCGTGCCATTCTCTCCGATACAGCGCCGGCTCGGGAGGTCCTCCGACCCTTCTTCCTCCCTGTCATATTGTCTGAAGATCCGACCTGCCGCCGCTGACATCCCGGCGACCCTCAGGTATAAGTTCTTCGAAAGCGGCCTTGCTCTACTGCCCCAGCTTGCCACGTGTCTGCATGTGCATCTTTTTCTACTCCCATTAGCTCTTCCAAAGCTACCTAAATTTTTAGTATTATTAGAGGTAAAGCTACTTCATGCATTCGAATCTAGGGCTTTGTTCAAACAACGAAGAAATGGGGGAAAGTTGTAGCATGAATCTAGGACTTGATTCAAAGAGGAAATAATATGGTGAAAGTAGTAGAGACCGGATACCCAACCGGTCTCTTGGTTGAAAAGGGAAATAATGGGAAAACCCAGTACAAACTGGAGAAGAAACAGATCTATTACTGGTTGAAAAAAGGATAGAAAGTGGCGGCTGGTGGACAAGTCAATAGAGTATGTCCAGGATTAGATTTGCTGCCATCACATAGTAAAAGGTCTCCAGGATTAGATTTGCTGCCCTCACATAGTAAAAGGTCTCAGGATTAGATTTGCCACCCTCACATAGTAAAAGGTCTCCAGGATTAGATTTGCTGCCCTCACATAGTAAAAGGTCTCCAGGATTACATTTGATGCCCTCAGATAGTAAAAGGTCTCCGGGCTTAGATTTGCTGCCCTCACATAGTAAAAGGTCTCCAGGATTAGATTTGCTGCCCTCACATAGTAAAAGTTCTCCAGGATTAGATTTGCTGCCCTCACATAGTACAAGGTCTCCAGGATTAGGTTTGCTGCCCTCACATAGCGTGAACAAACTCGGCATCACCACTTTATGCCTCCTTGTAGGTACATTGTGCTGATGCGTCCACTGTCGCATGTCCTTATACCAACCTTTTGTTGTTGTTAATGTAAGGGCGCATGTAAAATGAAGCGGTCACAATGTTACCTTAGGGACATGTCTAACAAATGTTATTTTTAATCTAATGCCTCCAGTGGTAAGATGCAATTAAACTGTGTTACAAATGGCACTCCTGCTGTTTTCCCCAGTATGATAAGTAAGTTGCTCCTTTATGCTGCTGAGTGTCCTGGTGTCCCCATGATCCCATGCCCTTAAACTAACTCTTTAGTTGCTGTTGATTTACTGTGTCTGGTAAACAAGCAATGCCACCATTAAAGTAATCCCATATTTGAGGAATCTCATTGTTGATCGTAATGCTTTTGGTAACATGAAGCATTGCTGACGCTTTAATATTTCTGCTGTCCTTGCGTGATTGCCATGAACATAATTAAGATGCTTCTTTTCATTTTGTATATGTTTTGTATATTCTTATTGACTAGCAGCTGTTTACTTTCTATCTTTTTGTGCAGATAGGGATATCCATTTCACCTTGTTGCTATTGTGACCTTTTGGTGAACTGCACAAAACACTTTTTTTTGAATGAGTGTCTTGTGCAGTTCAACTAAAATGTCACGTGGGCAACATCTCTCAATTTTGGTGGAACTGCACAAAATGGTTATTGGAGTTTCCAAAATCCCCGTCAAGTTCTGCTGGTAATCTCGTGCAACATTTTATTAGCCTTTGCAAGATGGAGCCTTCACTGTCACTACAATGGCACTTTATTTTAGTGGAACATTTTATTAGCCATTGCAAGAAAATTATAGTTGCACCTTACATGAGCCGGACAGCCAACCTTAATGTTCCTCAATTTTAGTGCAACTACTAAAGAAGAACCTGCCAGCTCACGAGAGCAAGTACTTCTTGCTAGCTGAATGATGCAATCTTTGCTTCATTTCAGGTGAACTGCAGAAAAAGGCGCATGAATTGAATCATGGAACTCCAGGCAGACCTCATCCTAGTGGAGCTGCAGGTTGAGTTCAAGGAGGCCACTATTAAAGCGAAATCATGCTCTCCTTCTTTGTGTTGTGCAAATAGGAATACTCAACTACAGATGTTGTGACTGTCAAGAGCATTCGCCAAGTTCTTCGATTGTATGACATGGCTAGCCAAGATGGATTTAATCCCGATATTCACTTTATCAAAAGGCTCTAATGGGTTGGTTCTAAATCTTGCAAGCTGGGAATCAATGAGATGTGTAGGCATCTTTGTTGTACTTATCATTTGAATCTTATTTGTTGGTTTTGAATCTTGCAAGCTAGGAATCAATGAGATGTGTAGGCATCTTTGTTGTACTTATCATTTGAATCTTATTTGTTGGTTTTGAATCTTGCAAGCTGGGAATCAATGAGATGTGTAGGCATCTTTGTTGTACTTATTATTTGGATCTTATTTGTTGGTTCTGAATCTTGCAAGCTGGGAATCAATGAGATGTGTAGGCATCTTTGTTGTACTTATTATTTGGATCTTATTAGTTGGTTCTGAATCTTGCAAGCTGGGAAACACGGCATGATGATGCAGAGGACAACAACCATAACAAATAGTTCAAACTTGGTAGTATTATCTTTGTGAAAGTGCGACAAATGTGTTGATCGTGTGCATCCTGAGAATAATAATTCTAATTGTTGTGCATGTTGATCCTATGGCACTGATAGAACGAGCCAATGCATTGCTTGTTTTAAGTATAAATTTCTATTAAAGCTAATTAAATTTAAGTAAAGTGACCACTAACTCCTGTTATTACAGTACCAATACAGACCCGCTCGTGAACCGACATGTGGCCGGAGTAGGTTTCTTAATGGAGGCGTTTGAATGCGCCGAGGGTGCATCTTCTGTCGGATGTGCAGCAGATGAGGGAGGGGAAGTAACTGTTGTCACCTGTACACACTCAACTTACTATTGAATCCAGTTCCCCAAGAGCAAAAAAATGAACCACTACCGCCGCCTACACACTCGTTCACTCGAAGAGACTCCAATGGCGATCCGAGGGGTGAGCCTGCTGGATATGGACTTTAGCAAGGAGTTCCCCTTTGAGTTCGCCGTTCAGTCCTATGGCTGCACCAAGTTGAATGTGATGTACACCAACGACCCGGACTCGGTGAAGCTCTGCCTCGCCTTAGTCCTATGGCTGCACCAGGTTCTGGAGCATTCGCCCGTTTCATCGGCAGCGCCAACTGCACCTTCGCTACGGTGGAGAGAAGGAAGAATGTGACGATTCAGCCATCTGGTGCAACAAGCTTGTCGACATCCAGAAGTAATACAAGATCATCAGCAACGGGCAGGAGAAGGACTCCGTGGTTGACCTCGCCGAGACCATCATCGACCCCTGATACGCCAACATGAAAGAAGACAACGATACCAAGGACCTGAACATGTGGGAGGTACCTCTGAATCTAGCCTACATAACCTACGCGGCCAAGGACGCATACGCATGCTATGACATGTACAGGCAGATCTTGGACATGAGGGCGTGTCTGCTTCCCGTAACTGACGAATACACGGATAGCCGCAGCGTCATGATCAAGTGTGCCAGGAAAGTCTAGATGTTTTACTTTCTCTGTTTATAAGCACCTTTATCATCTAATTGTTTCATGCATTAGCCTATGTGTCGTAATTATCTATTTTGTCCGAAATATTTCTTTTAAGAACCCATTAACCTGATTGCTTTTTTAGTGGCTATTTGCTTATGTATGTAACTAGTTCACTTGTCCGTTAAAAAAACTAGTTCACTCGGCTATCGTGCTTTGAATCTCTTTCCTCCCAACATATTCCCCTCCTCAGGTGGACCCAGCAGGTCTCTGAATTTTCTCCCACTTTCTTTTTCGATGTAAACTGAGTTTTCTCCTAGTACTTTTCCCTAGAACCAACTCAACTGTCCCACGTCTAGCCTAAAAAAGATAATACCCCACGTACTATTAACTCATCAAATTTAAATGATATTTTATTTCGTAAGTTGAAAGTTCTTACAAAATAATAATAATAATAATTGTTTATATAAAACTTGGCAAGTTAACTCCTAGTGATTGCGTACATAAGCTTGCAAAGATTTTACTGACCAATGAAGTAATAGATGTGCAATCATGTGTTTATATTTTTATAACATTTCTTCGTCTAGCCCAACATGATATTTTCACCCAGCCCAGCAAGTCCACGGATTTCGAGAAAAATGCAAATGGGATTTAAACGGGCTGCATATGTGCTACATCATTGTTTCACCCAGCCCGCCAAATGGACTAAAAAACAAATGGACTGACTGACATGTGGGCCAGTAGGTCAAAGCCTAAGAAGGCGTTGGATTTATATCCAACGGTCGGCATTCCTATTCAATCTCTCGTCTTCTTCCCCCAGCGCTACCGGGACCGCCTGCTCCAGCCTTCGGCGTCCAGCGGCGTTGTTTTGCGCTCCTCAGCGAAACGCTACCCCGCCGACGGCCAGGCCATCCCTCCACTCCGCACCTCCTGTTATTATCTGCCGAGTGTAGGCCCACCCCACACCCGAACTAGTCAAGTTTCCCACTCCTCTCCGTCTGCGACTCCACTACCGCGTCTTCCCCATCTCCGGGTCGTTCCAGTCTGGGGCCTCACCGTCGTCCATCGCCTCGGTGCGCTCGGTGCGGCGTGGTCAACATACGAGAGTCATCGGAAGAGGACTGTACATGGAGAGCCTGACGGCTGGGACCCACGAGGTCCATGGTCGCACGCAAGGAAAGTTCCTCCTTATTATGCACTGTAATGGACTGTTGTAAGTGCATCTAGTGCCCCTTAGTGATTTTGGTGTATTGAAGACTTATAGGTTAAAGGGCTGATGCATTTGTGAGTGTACACAGGTCTATAAGTCTATGAGGAGTTTAATATTTATAGAGAAAGTCGACCCCTAAAAATGAAGTTCTTCAACTGAAGACTTTGGATTTCTGAAGACTTTTTGAAGACTTTGAAAGTGAAGAAATTGGTGTGACCTTGAAGACTTGGTATTCATTCGAGGAACGTGAAGCATGAAGACTTTTCTTTTCGTAGTTTCATTTTCTCTTTCTTGAGTCATAGGAAACACCGTACTGTTAAAGGGGGTCGAGGAAATACTAAGGAAAAATTTCCATGTGATGCTCAACTCAAAATCCTACACCTACCAATCCCTTCGAGTGAAGCCATTGGAAATCTCATACAGTTCAGTCATATTCTTCAGTGATAGAGACGAAGTTCTTCTGGTCTCTGAGGAATTTGTTCTGACCGAGAGTTAGGAATTCGCCAGTGCGAATTGCCTACATAGTGAGGAACATTATAGCCCTGAGGACTTTTATAGTCAAAATTCTAACCGTTGTTGTGCTATGTCGGGCTGCTCCCTAGGCTATAAATAGCCGCCCCCTACAACCACTAGCTGGTTGGCTGCTCCAAGAGAAACTGACACTTGTCATTTGAGAGCATCCCATCCTCCGAGGACTTTGAGCGAAAATCATCAATTGAGGAAAACCCAAACCCAAAGTGATTGAGCATCACTGAAGAGATTGATCTGGTGGATCTGACGCTTGTTTCCTTTGAAGACTGTGCTTCTTCCAGACGGTTAGGCATCGAGGTCTAGAGCATCCAAGAGGAATTGTGGATCGCCGAGTGACCAAGTTTGTGAAGGTTTGGAAGTCACCTGAAGAATTACCACGAGTGATTAGGTGAGGTCTGTGTGACCTTAGCTCAAGGAGAATACGGTGAGGACTGTGTGTCCAGGACTGGGTGTCCTCGAGTTCAAATACTCAACCGCTCCAACCAGATGTACAACTGAGACAGCAGTTGGAACTGGTCTACCAAATCATCATCTTCACCAAGCTTACTGGTTCTATTTCCTCAACTCTTTCATTTCCTCGGTTATGGTTGTGTGCTTGTTCATATCTGTTTGAAGACTTTGACTGAAGACTTTCTCAATTTCCTCAGTTCAATTTCTTCAGTCTGTCCGTCTTATTTCTCGTGTTATCCTGTGCTTACGCTTTCTGTACTCTGTGCTTGTCTTCATTTCATCATGATGACTATGCTTGTGTTTTGTTATGTTTATTTCTGAGTACTTATTCCACTGCAAGTAGTTCTTCGCTAAGGAATTTCCTCACCAGCAAATTCCTTAGTGAAGAATTCACAAAAATCTCCTATTCACCCCCCCTCTAGTCGATATAACGCATTTTCAATTGGTATCAGAGCAAGGTACTCCCTTGTTCTGTGTGATTTTGGTTTAACTGCCTGGAGTTTTAGTTATGTCGATTGTAGGATTGAGGAACATATCCTGCCCCATCTTTGACGGTCATGAGTATCCTCGATGGAAGGCCATGATGAAGAAGCGACTCATGGCTATGGACAGCGAACTGTGGACTGCTGAGATTGGTCTTACCGATCTATGCAAGATGGCGGAGGCTGATGACATTCGCAAGTACACTCTACTCAAACTCATAGCGAAGGATGTCATCTGCTCCTGTTTGTCCCGAAATCAGTTCAGGAACATCATGCATCTCAATCACGCGAAGCTAATCTGGGACCGGCTCTTTGAGGTCTATGAAGGTCATCGTACTCGTCATGATCCTTGGTTTGAGGATTACAAGGATTCTCTCAAGGAGATGACTTTCGCACCTGAATCGTCATCCTCTTCACCGTGCCTTATGGCAGAGGTTGCCAAGGTAACTGAATGCTACCTTTCCAAATCTAGTGATGATGAATCAGGTGATGAATTTGGCCCCAGCTATCTCAAACTTGCTTCCCTTGCCACTAAACAACAAAGAGCTTTGGAAAAAGTTCAATACATGCTAAATAAGAGCGATGATATGTTGGGTGATGAAATGGATCATTCAAAAGCTTTGGCTGAGAGTCTTCAGAGACTTCAGTCCAAGTTTGACGCCCTTCAAGGTCATCATAACACTCTCTTATCTGATCACAAGAAGCTTTCTTCTGAATCTCTTCAAAGAAAGAAAGATCTTGAGAAGCTAAGAGTGGATTATGAAGATCTTCAGAAGGAGCGCGATTCATTACTTGCTCAACAAATCAGCGCTACTCAGGAAGAATTTGTTCCTCCATGTCTGAAGTGCATTGAACGTGAAACTGCTAATTCTTCACCTGAATGTTCAAATGCTTCTAATGCTACAAATTCTTCAACTGTCTCTGCTATCACTAATTCCTCATCTGAGGACAATGCAAGTATCACTGATGATGCAGGGCTGAAGGAATTGTACATGACAGGCATGTACAAAAGCCTCAAAGGGCATCAGACTCTTTGTGATGTGCTCAAAAAGCAGATCCTCGACAGAAACCCTAGGAAAGAGGGTATTTCCTTTGAGAGGAAACTCAATGATGATGGAACATATTGGAAGCCTGAGCAGTACCCCAAAACCTCATGGGTTGCTGCAAAGGGACCTCCAGTTGATCCATCCAACTTATCTGGCTTTACATGTGAATCTCCTCATTCTTCTGATGAGTCATTTGACTCCAACTATAAAATGTTCAAAAATCAAAATGGTGAAGTATTTGCTAGATATGTTGGCACTAACTGCAGGAACGGTTCCCCTATGAAGAAAATTTGGGTTCCCAAAAGTTGCCTTGAAAGTCTTCAGGTGAATGTCCTCATGACACCACCTGTGAAGAATAGGAACTCCAGATCAAATTCTTCATATGAACCAAATTCCTCACGTGGATCAAATTCCTCAAAAGGATCAAAGTCCTCATATGATCATCATCGTGCTAACCCCTCTGTTTCGCAGGGTAGAGCTAAGGGCTATGAATATGAGCATTATTCTTCGAATCATTATTTTCATAAGTCCTCGACGAATTTCTCTGCTTATTCATATGCTTACCCTAACACCTCTTATGTGAAACGAAGCGGACTAGCTTCTATGCCACTAAGGGAGTCCTGGATTAGGGGGTGTCCGGATAGCCGGACTACCGTCATCGGCCGAATTATCATCGGCCGGACTATCATCATCGACCAGACTCCAAGACTATGAAGATACAAGATTGAAGACTTCGTTCAGTGTCCGGATGGGACTTTCCTTGGCGTGGAAGGCAAGCTTGGCAATACGGATATGTAGATCTCCTACAATTGTAACCGACTCTATGTAACCCTATCCCTCTCTGGTGTCTATATAAACCGGATGGCTCTAGTCCGTAGGACAACAAAACAACATCAACCCTTACAATCATACCATAGGCTAGCTTTTTGGGTTTAGCCTCCTTGATCTCGTGGTAGATCCACTCTTGTAAACATCCACAATATCAATATCAATCAAGCAGGACATAGGGTTTTACCTCCATCAAGAGGGCCCGAACCTGGGTAAAACATCGTGTCCCTTGTCTTCTGTTACCATCCGCCTAGACGCACAGTTTGGGACCCCCTACCCGAGATCCGCCGGTTTTGACACCGAAATTGGTGCTTTCATGAGAGTTCCTCTGTGTCGCCACCGATAGGCTCGATGGCCTCTTCAATCAACAACGACGCAGTCCTGGGCGAGACTTTTCTTCCTGGACAGATCTTCGTATTCGGAGGCTTCGCACTACGTGCCAACTCGCTTGGCCATCTGGAGCAGATCGAAAGCTATGCCCCTGGCCGTCAGGTCAGGTTTGGAAGCCTAAACTTCACGGCCGATATCCGCGGGGACTTGATCCTCGACGGATCCGAGCCGCATCCAAGTGCGCCGCACTGTCATGATGGGCACGACCTAACTCTGCCGCTGGACAGCGCCTTGGAGGCCGCACAGGAATCCGCTCCGACCTATAGTCCGGAGCCGATCGCGCAGATCGAGGACGGGTGGCTGGACACCGCCTCGGGAGCTACAACTTCCACGGCGATGGAGCCAAACACTGACCTTGTCCCGCATAAAGCTCATGACTCCGAGGCGTCGGACTCCCTACCGGACTCCGAACCTCCTGCGCCCCTGCCAGTCGAATCCGATTGGGCGCCGATCATGGAATTCACCGCTGCGGACATCTTTCAGCACTCACCCTTCGGCGACATCTTAAATTCGCTGAAGCATCTCTCGCTATCCGGGGAGCCCTGGCTGGACTATGGCTAGGATGGTTGGGATGCGGACGACGAAGAAATTCAGAGCCCACCCACCACCCACTTCGTAGCAACCGTCGACGATCTAACCGACGTACTCGACTACGACTCCGAAGACATCAACGGTATGGACGACGATGCCGGTGACTATCAAGAACCAGTGCCTACGGGACACTAGAAGACCACCTCGTCATATGACATATACACGGTGGACACCCCAAAAGATGGGGACGGCGAAGAAGCAGCGGAGGTAGATTCCTTAAAGAAACAACCCAAGCGCCGACGTCAGCGGCGCCGCTCTAAATCCCGCCACAGCAAGAATGGAGATTCCGGCACAGGAGATAATAACACCCCTGAAAGTGCCGAAGATAACCCCCTCCAGCAAGATTCAGCGCAGGAGGAGGCAGAAGCAAGCCCTCACGAGAGGGCGGCAGATGAAGAGGTCGAGGATGATCATTACATACCTCCCTCCGGAGACGAGGCAAGCCTCGACGACGACGAATTCGTCGTGCCTGAGGATCCCGTCGAACAAGAGCGTTTCAGACGCAGGCTAATGGCCACAGCAAACAGTCTAAAGAAAAAGCAGCAACAGCTTCAAGCTGATCAAGACCTGCTGGCCGACAGATGGACCGAGGTCCTCGCGGCCGAAGAATATGAACTCGAACGCCCCTCCAAAAGCTACCCAAAACGCAAGTTGCTCCCCCGACTGGAGGAGGAAGCATACAAACCGGCATCACCAGCGCACAATACGGCATACCGACCACCTCGTGGCCGCGACAGAGAGGCATGTAAGCCCTCCACCAAAACCGTACCCCAGCACAGCTCGAAAAGCGCGAAGCCACAGGGGAACGCGCCGGACTTGCGGGACATATTGGAGGACAAGGCAAGACAATCCAGATCTATCTATGGATCACGTGGGCGCCCCAAGACCCACGACGAATACCGTCGCGCCGGATACTACTACTCCGGTCGGGCCGAACACAGCAGACAACGCTCTCTTGAGCTACGTCGCGACATTGCACAATACAGAGGCGCCGCACACCCACTATGCTTCACTGATGAAGTAATGGATCATCAAATCCCTGAAGGGTTTAAACCCGTTAACATCGAATCCTATGATGGCACAACAGACCCCGCGGTTTGGATTGAGGATTATCTCCTTCATATACATATGGCCCGCGGCGACGATCTCCATGCCACCAAATATCTCCCGCTCAAGCTTAAAGGACCAGCTCTGCATTGGCCTAACAGCCTGCCCGCAGAGTCAATTGGATGCTGGGAAGACCTGGAAGCCGCATTCCTCAACAACTTCCAGGGCACGTATGTGCGACCACCGGACGTAGATGACCTAAGCCACATAATCCAGCAGCCAGACGAATCGGCTAGGCAATTCTGGACACGGTTCTTAACAAAGAAAAACCAAATCGTCGATTGTCCGGATGCGGAGGCCCTCGCTGCCTTCAAACATAACATCCGCGACGAGTGGCCGGCCCGGCACCTAGGACAGGAGAAGCCGAAATCCATGGCAGCCCTCACATCACTCATGACCCGCTTCTGTGCGGGAGAGGATAGCTGGCTAGCTCGCAGCAACAACCTCAGCAAAAATGCTGGCAGTCCGGATACCAAGGACCGCAATGGCAGGTCGCGTCGAAACAAAAACAAACGCCGCATTAACGGCGACAGCAATGAGGATACGGCAGTCAACGCCGGTTTCCGAGGCTCCAAACCCGGTCAACGGAAGAAGCCATTTAAAAGAACCACCCAGGGCCCGTCCAATTTGGACCGAATACTCGACCGCTCTTGCCAAATACATGGAACCCCCGAAAAGCCAGCTAACCACACCAACAAGGATTGTTGGGTATTCAAGCAGGCAGGCAAATTAATTGCCGAAAACGATGACAAGGGGCTACACAGCGATGACGAGGAAGAGACCCGGCCGCCGAACAACAGAGGACAGAAGGGATTCCCCCCTCAAGTTCGGACGGTAAATATGATATACGCAACGCATATACCCAAGAGGGAGCGGAAGCGTGCACTAAGGGACATATACGCGATGGAGCCAGTCGCCCCAAAATTCAACCCATGGTCCTCTTGCCCGATCACTTTCGATCGAAGAGACCATCCGACCAGTATCCTCCATGGCGGATTCGCCGCATTGGTTTTAGACCCAATCGTTGATGGTTTTCACCTCACGAGAGTCCTGATGGATGGCGGCAGTAGCCTGAACCTGCTTTATCAGGATACAGTGCGCAAGATGGGCATAGACCCTTCAAGGATTAAACCTACAAAGACGACCTTCAAAGGCGTCATACCAAGAGTTGAGGCCAATTGTACAGGCTCAGTCACACTGGAAGTGGTCTTTGGATCCCCGGATAATTTCCGAAGCGAGGAGTTAATCTTTGATATAGTCCCGTTCCGCAGTGGCTATCACGCTCTGCTCGGACGAACCGCGTTCGCAAAATTCAACGCGGTGCCACATTATGCATACCTTAAGCTCAAGATGCCAGGCCCTCGTGGAGTCATCACGGTCAATGGAAACACGGAACGCTCCCTCCGAACGGAGGAACATACAGCGGCTCTCGCGGCAGAAGTACAGAGCAGCCTTTTAAGGAAATTCTCGAGTCCGGCTGTTAAACGACCGGACACAGCCAAACGCGCCCGGAGCAACATCAACCAAGACCACCTGGCACGTTCCGAGCACGCGTAGAAGTGCGGCCCCAACCCCAGCCCTCGCACAATTGCAAGACAAACTCTCCAATTACATAATTACGCCCTGGAGATACCATGGGTCTAGGGGACGGGGCACGACCACAACAAACCCAAAGTGCGGTTCGACCACACCAGGGGCTCTCAAGTGTGTCGCTCTTTTCTTTTATTTTTCTCCTTTCTTTACAGGACTCTGTCCGGCGGTGAACCTGTCGAACTCATGATACAACAGCCAGGGAGGGACAAAGGCCGCGACGAAAACTCAGGTGGTCTCCATTACGAGCATTAAATTTGTTAAATACACCATTCCGCGGCCTACCCCTGGAGGGAGACGCCTTTAATTCGTCCAATCCCTTGCTTTCCGCACTATTTGTATCATTTCGCACTCATAGCAGACCTTCTTGAATAAAATGCAGCACTTTTCGCCCATAATTGCATTACTTTCTATATATATATATATATATATATATATATATATATATATATATATATATATATATATATATATATGTTCATTTACGACATGTTGCATCCGTATACTCTGGTACGACCGAATACACCAGGGGCTTATGTTCCCCGCATTATGGTGTGATAAGTCCAAACACTTTCACAAGTGCGGCACCCCGAACTTATAGCTTTATATGAATCGGCTCCGAATCATGTCTTGGGTCAATAGTTGGGTTTGCCCGGCTCCCATGTTTGGCACCTTACGTTTCTGTTCTATCGGCTAAGGTAGCACTAGGAGAACCACTGCGATTGCGCCCCGGTTGAGCCGGGTTAACGCCTCAGTGCAGAAAGCTAAAACTGACTATCATGATAAGGTGAGAGACTGGTCGCTGTTCGAGAGGTTTTTCGGGTCCTTAAAGACGTACGCCGCTTCGAGCGAAGTTCCGGATAATGTTCGACTAAGGCGTGGATAGCGCCCCGTATTCGGTCTTCCGAATACTAGGGGCTTCGCCGAAATTTAAAATTATAGAATTCTATGGCTAAGTGAGAGTGTTCAAGCATTATAAGTCCGGTTGCCTTGTTCGTTGTGTTGAGCGCCTCCCTAGATGGACCCAACAATGGGAACAAGAGTGCTCAAGTTTATCCAGAACACCCCAGCACTCGCGGCATGGGGGCTGAAGCCGACGACTTGCCATCTCTCAGATTTAATAAATGGCCGCACAAAAGGTAATATTTTAAATTAAACAAGCGTTGCTTAGCGCATATGAAGAAAGTTTTCAGCGCACAGGATACTACATAGCGAGTTTACTCAATAATTACATCTCGGGGCACTCATCCGCAATCTTGCGGG
This sequence comes from Triticum dicoccoides, assembly GCF_002162155.2. NCBI lineage: Eukaryota > Viridiplantae > Streptophyta > Magnoliopsida > Poales > Poaceae > Triticum > Triticum dicoccoides. The sequence continues at coordinate 700,885,592 of NC_041383.1, forward strand.
CACCCTTCAGGACAGTCTTATAGTACATTTCGGGCGTACGATATTCCTTGCCCGTTGGTGGCGCATCAGTGATTAGCTTCTCCGCATCCAACTTGCCCCAATGGACCTTTGCGCGGGCAAGGGCCCGACGAGCACCCTCAATACAGGCGGAGCGCTTGATGACCTCCACCCAGGGGCACGCGTCCACCAGCCGCCGCACGAGGCCGAAGTAGCTTCCAGGCATGGCCTCTCCAGGCCACAGCCGGACTATGAGGCCCTTCATGGCCTCCTCAGCTACCTTGTGGAGTTCGACCAGTTGCTTCAGCTGGTCGCTAGGGGGCACCGGATGGCCGGCCTCAGCATACTGAGACCAGAAGACCTTTTCCATTGAGCTTCCCTCCTCACCACGGTAGAATGCGGCGGCATCGTATGCACTGAGAGGCAAATCTGCAAACGCCCCTGGAGAGCTCCGAATCCGGGTAAGTGTCAGGTAGTTTACATTAACATGCTTGCTTTGCATGAAAAATGCCTTACCCGCCGCTATTTTCTTCACATCTTCCACCTCCTGAAGGGCCTTATGGGCCTCGGCCTTGGCGGCTTTGGCACTTTCAAGAGCCGAGGCAAGCTCGGACTCTCGAGTCTTTGAGTCACGCTCCAAACTCTCATGCTTTTCCATGAGAGCCTGGAGCTCTTGCCGAACCGCCGCCACCTGCGCCTCCTGCTTTTCTCGCTCTGTCCGTTCCGCGGCCGCACTGCGTTCGGCCACGGACACGGCTTCCTTCAGGGTTGCCACCTCGTTTGTGGCCCCTGCAGTACCCATGTTATCCTTGTTATTTCATTGCAACCTAAATCCTTTTCTGTAAGGTAACTATTCAAAGTGGTGCTACTCACCTTCTTTGTCCTGGAGCTGCTTCTTGGCACGGCCGAGCTCTTGCTCGGACCGCTCGAGCTCCTGCTTCAAAGCACCGACCTCCGCAGTCAGTGCGGCAGAGGTCAGCAGCGCAGCCTGCAACCCATATTGACATAACTTTTTAGCAACCCTGCGTATATCTTTTTAGATCCTCAGTCCGGCTTTTCTTTCCGAACACCGAACCAAGCATCAGGGGCTACTGTCTACGTGGTATTACATTACATAATTTTAACTTCTTACCTCAAAGACTGTTAGAAGGCTACTGCAGGCTTCGGTCAGCCCGCTCTTGGCGAGCTGTACCTTCTGAATCACCGCACTCATGATAGTGCGGTGTTCTTCCTTGATGGAAGCGCCTTGGAGCGCCTCCAACAAGCTGTCCGGCGCCTCCGGTTGGACGGAAGCCGCCGGCGTCACGGTCTTGCCCTTCTTGCGAAGGGGCCGCTGGCCGGACTCCAGAACCACTGCGGGTTCCGATGTGGAGTCTGGCGCAAAGTCCGGGAGGCCGCCTTGTGGCGCCTCCGGAGCCTCCCCCTGATGGGTCCCTTCTTGGCATCCCACCTCGGCGTCCTCAGTGGCGTGAGGGGTAGAGGCCGTCGGGATGGAATCCACATCCGACGGGGCCAACGACCCGCTTGATGAAGCGGGGAGATCATCATTGGCCGGACTGCAGGCACTATGCGGCATTAGAAGGACGCTATGTGACATAAAAAGAAATTATAAATCATTCAGGAATGCGGATACTTACGATCTCACCGGAGGCCTGGACCTTGAAGGCCATTCTTCCTCGCCAACGTTGATGTTGGCGGAGCTGTCCGCGGGAATAGTCCTTCCCCTCTTGGACCCTTCGGCCTCCCCTATTGGGGAAGCCTTCCTCTTCCTCTCCCTCCTCTGGGAGAGAGTCCTCTTTCTCCTCGTTTTCGGGGGAGGAGTCCGCCTCCGAGTCATCGAACACCTGAAAACGGGAACTCTTTCGAGTACCCGTGGCCTCCTTCTTGGCCTTCTTCTCCGGCACCACGTGCGGTGCCGGAACCAGCAGCCTCGCTAGACGGGCGCCTACTGGGTTTTCTGGCATGGGAGCTGGGCAGTTGATCTGCTCCGCCTTCTTCATCCAATCCTGTCAAAGGAAAAGGGGAAGTCAAAACCCGCATAGAGTCAAACTATGAAAAACAAGTGTCCCATAAAGGGGTAGAATCACTTACCTCGTCAGCTTGGCGCTGCGAGCGAAATCCGCGATCTTCAGTCGCGGATGTGGGGGCTTCGGCGCCCTTAAACAGCACCCTCCAGGCGCCTTCGTACATCGTGTCGAAGAGCCCGCTCAACGCTTGGTGCTGTTCCGGATCGAACTCCCACAGATTGAATGCCCTCCCTTGGCATGGGAGAATCCGGCGGACGAGCATGACTTGGACCATGTTAATCAGCCTGAGCTTCTTCACCAGCTTCTAGATACAGGCTTGGAGTCCCGTCACCTCCTCCGAACTACCCCACAGCAAGCCCTTCTTTTTCCAGGAGGTGATCTGCGTGGGGATACCAGATCTGAACTCGGGGGCCGCCGCCCACGCAGGGTCGCGCGGCTCGGTGATATAGAACTACCCCGATTGCCATCCCTTGACGGATTCCACGAAGGCCCCTTCGAACCAGGGGACGTTGGGCATCTTGCCCAACATGGCGCCTCCGCACTCCGCTTGAGTGCCCTTCACTACCTTCGGCTTGACATTGAAGGTCTTGAGCCACAAGCCGAAGTGGGGCTAATTGCAGAGGAAGGCCTCGCACACGACGATAAACGCCGAGATGTTGAGGATGAAGTTCGGCGCCAGATCGTGGAAATCCAGGCCGTAGTAGAACATGAGCCCCCGGACAAAGGGGTGAAGTGGAAAGCCCAGTCCGCGGAGGAAATGGGGAAGAAAAACAACCCTCTCATGGGGCCTGGGGGTGGGGATGAGCTGCCCCTCGTCGGGCAGCCGGTGCGCGATGTCGCCGGACAGATAGCTGGCGCCGCGCAGTCTTTCGATGTGCTCCTCCATAACGGAGGAGGTCATCCACTTGCCTCCCGCTCCAGACATGGCTGGGGAAGGTTGAGACGAGATGTGCGGACTTGGGCGCTGGAGCTCGAGTGCGCGGAGATGGATAAGCAAAGGAGGAAGAAGGCATAGGTGAAAACGTGAATCCTTATCCCTTATATATAGGCGGACGAAGATTATACGTCCCCACCAGCCTGGTAAAACTCGCTTATCTCCCAAGCGCCACCATCAATGGCGCGGTTGGGTTACCCACGTCCGTATTGATGAGAATCCCGGATTAAGGGGGAACACGATCTCTGCTTCGACAAGACGTGCCAAGGAAACCGCTTCGCTAAATGCGCTGAGGTGGTAAAATAAAAAACGATTCAAGTAATGGCTTGGTAGTGGTGTGACTCATGCCGCAAAAAACGTCAGCAGATTGAACTTGTGTATATATTATTCTCTCTACAGTGGAATGTGGAATTTATTTTGCAGAGCCGGACACTATCCTGGTGTTCACAATCTTCTATAAATTATTCGGAGGAGGAACCCGCCTTGCAATGCCGAACAATATGCGCGCCGGACTCATCGTCATTGAAGCCTGGTTCAGGAGCTACTGAGGGAGTCCTAGATTAGGGGGTGTCCCGATAGCCGGACTACCGTCATCGGCCGGATTATCATCGGCTGGACTATCATCATCGACCGGACTCCAAGACTATGAAGATACAAGATTGAAGACTTCGTCCCGTGTCCGGATGGGACTTTCCTTGGCGTGGAAGGCAAGCTTGGCGATACGGATATGTAGATCTCCTACAATTTTAACCGACTCTATGTAACCCTAGCCCTCTCCGGTGTCTATATAAACCGGATGGCTCTAGTCCGTAGGACAACAAAACAACATCAACCCTTACAATCATACCATAGGCTAGCTTTTAGGGTTTAGCCTCCTTGATCTCGTGGTAGATCCACTCTTGTAAACATCCACAATATCAATATCAATCAAGCAGGACGTAGGGTTTTACCTCCATCAAGAGGGCCCGAACCTGGGTAAAACATCGTGTCCCTTGTCTCCTGTTACCATCCTCCTAGACGCACAGTTCGGGACCTCCTACCCGAGATCCGCCGGTTTTGACATCGACAGCCACCTTTCTCATATGGTGCTCGCAGAGTGATGAATTCTTTGCCACCCCTTCAGATGTGGGTGGTGAAGAAAAAGGACTAATCTCTTATGCAGGGTCAGGTCTCCAGACGTGCTCAAAACGTCTGAAGAATTTGCTGGAGACCTGAATAGTGCCTGATAGGACGTAGGCTAATCATGATGGAATGAACTTTCATTTCACACGTCCTCATACCAATTTATCTGTTCTATTGCTTGATGAAATTGATCTGATGATATTGATGTCATATTCTTCACTGATGAAGTATATGAGTTCGTAAGTTGCACCAATTCATCTGCAGGATGATCATCCCAAAGCCAATGAGTGGGTCCTCGATAGTGGATGTACAAATCACATGACTGGTGACAAGAATCTATTGATGGATGCTCCTTTATCACCGTCACATCTGAAGCATATCATCTTCGCTGACAAAGGCAAAAGTCAGGTATTGGGTCTAGGTAAGGTTATGATCTCTAAGGACATACACATGGACAAAGACATGCTTGTCGAGTCCTTAGGATACAACCTCATGTCTGTCTCAATGCTTTGTGATCTTGATATGGTTGTTGTCTTTGGCAAATATCGTTGCGTTGTGATCATGGAAGCTGACAATTCCAAATTCTTCGAAGGCTTTAGGAGAGGAGACTTGTACATTGTTGATTTCTCTACAGGACCACAACCGGCCGTATGCCTACTTGCAAAAGCTTCAGAAGGCTGGCTATGGCATTGACAAATTGGTCATGCTAGCATGAGGAATTTGCACACGCTTGTGAAGAAGAAGCATGTTATTGGCATTGAGAATGTCAAATTCCTCAAGGATCACTTATGCGGAGCCTGCGAAGCTAGAAAGATGACAAAGGCAAAGCATCCAGCGAAGACTATCATGACTACCACTCGACCATTTGAATTGTTTCACATGGATCTCTTCGGTCCTAATCATTATTCTGTTGTTACAAATGATGCATCTCTATATGGCTTTGTTATTGTTGATGATTATTCTCGTTACACATGGGTGCACATTGTCGCTTACAAACATGAGGTGCAGCAAGTATTCAAACGATTTTCCTCGAGGGCTTCAACCAACTTCGGTGTGAAGATCAAGCACATCAAAATTGACAATGGGACTGAGTTCAAGAATTCCGGTCTTGATGACTATCTTGATGAACTTGGCATTACTCGTGAGTTATCTGATCCTTATACTCCTCAGCAGAATGGCGTCGTGGAGCGCAAGAACAGAACTCTTGTTGAGATGGCTCGCACTATGCTTGATGAATACAAGACACCTCGTCGATTCTAGATTGAGGCTATTGATACTGCATGCCACATCATCAATAGAGTATATCTTCACAAATTCTTCAAGAAGACTGCCTATGAACTCCTCACTGACAAGAAACCCAATGTGAGTTACTTCAAAGTATTTGGTGCTAAATGTTGGATTAGAGATCCTCGTCACAATTCTAAATTTGCACCGAAATCACATGAGGGTTTTATGCTTGGTTATGGAAATGACTCGCACACCTACAAAGTCTTGAACAACGTTCTTCACAAGGTTGTTGAAACTGTAGATGTGCGGTTCGATGAAACTAATGGCTTGCAAAGAGAGAACCTACCTTTTGTGATAGATGAACCAACACCTAAGGATTCTATCAAGTTCAAAGCTACTGAGGATGTCATTTCCACCGAAGAATCTGCTGAAGAATTCATTCCAGGACGTGATGAACGTCGAGCTGGCGCACTTGAAGAAAATGCTGCTGAGGAAAATACTCCTGAAGAAAATGCGGATCAAATTCCTCGAAGACAACCCGCTCATCCTCGTATTGCAAATGAAGTGCAAATCGAGAAGATCATCGATGACATTGAAGCACCAGGTCCTCTCGCACGCTTAAAAGCTTCACATTTGTCTAACTTTTGTGGGCACTTTGCTTTTGTCTCTATCACAGAGCCCACTAAGGTAGATGAAGCATTTCTGGAGCCTGAGTGGATTCAAGCTATGCAAGAAGAATTACATCAGTTCGAGCTCAACAACGTCTGGGAACTGGTCAAACATCCAGATCCTCGCAAGCACAACATTATTGGCACAAAGTGGATCTACCGCAACAAGCAAGATGAAAATGGCCTTGTGGTGAGGAATAAGGCACGGCTTGTAGCTCAAGGCTACACACATGTTGAAGGAATTGACTTCGATGAAACTTTTGCACCTGTTGCTAGACTTGAGGCTATTCGCATATTACTTGCTTATGCTAACCATCATGATATTATCTTACAACAAATGGATGTGAAAAGTGCATTCCTCAATGGTAAGCTTGAGGAAGAAGTATATGTTGCTCAACCCCTAGGTTTTGAAGATCCAAAGAATCTTGACAAAGTCTTCAAACTGAACAAGGCCCTGTATGGCATCAAGCAGGCCCCTCGGGCGTGGTATGATACTTTGAAGGAATTCCTCATGAAGAAAGGCTTCAAACCTGGTTCACTCAACCCAACTCTTTTCACTAAGTCTTATGATGATGAATTGTTTGTGTGCCAAATATATGTTGATGATATCATTTTTGGCTGTACTGACCAACGATATAGTGATGAATTTGCCTATATGATGAGTGAAGAATATCAAATGTCTATGATGGGAGAATTGAAATTCTTTTTAGGTCTTCAAATTCGTCAACAGCGCAATGGGATATTCATATCTCAGGAGAAATACCTCAAGGACGTATTGAGGAAATTCGGCATGCAAGATTGCAAAGGGGTCAAAATTTCAATGCCCACAAATGGCCATCTATGCACTGATGAAAATGGTAAAGACTTCGATCAAAAGGTATACCGCTCCATGATTGGCTCTTTATTGTACCTATGTGCATCTAGGCCGGATATTATGCTTAGTGTTTGCATGTGTGCCCGATTTCAAGCTACACCGAAGGAATCACACCATAAGGTTGTGAAGCTTATTCTTCGATACTTAGCTCACACACCAACACTTGGACCATGGTATCCCAAGGGCTCTTCGTTTGATCTCATTAGATATTCAGACTCTGACTATGTTAGTGATCGTGTGGACTAAGGGAGTCCTGGATTAGGGGGTATCCGGCCAGCCGGACTATTGGACCATGAAGATACAAGACTCAAGACTTCGTCCCGTGTCCGGATGGGACTCTCCTTTGCGTGGAAGACAAGCTTGGCGATCCAGATATTAGATTTCCTTCTTTGTAACCGACTCTGAGAAAACCCTAGCCCCCTCCAGTGTCTACATAAAGCGGAGGGTTTGGTCCGTATAGGGATGATCATAACAGTCATAATCATCATAGACTAGTTTCTAGGGTTTAGCCTCTACGATCTCATGGTAGATCAACTCTTGTAATACTCATATCATCAAGATCAATCGAGCAGGAAGTAGGGTTTTACCTCCATCGAGAGGGCCCGAACCTGGGTAAAACATTGTGTCCCTTGCCTCCTGTTACCATTAGCCTTAGATGCACAGATCGGGACCCCCTACCCGAGATCCGCCGGTTTTGACACTGACATTGGTGCTTTCATTGAGAGTTCCTCTGTGTCGTTGCTGCAAGGCTTGATGGCTCCTTCAATCATCAACAACAACGCGGCCCAGGGTGAGACTTTTCTACCTGGACAGATCTTCGTGTTCGGCGGTTTCGCACTGTGGGCCAATTCGCTTGGCCATCTGGAGCAGATCGACAGCTATGCCCCTGGCCATCAGGTCAGGTTCAGAAACTTAAACTACATGGCCGATATCCGCAGAGACTTGATCTTCGACGGATTCGGGCCTGCGCCAGGAGCGCCGAACAGCCACGACGAGCATGGCTTAGACCTGCTGTCGGACAACACTCGGCATATCGCACCTGTAGGAGCCTCGGACCTAAATCCAGGGCAGATTGCGTCGTCCGAGGACGGGTGGATGGACCCCGCCCCGAAGGCCACAAACTCATCGGCGGTGGAGCCGAACACAGCCCAAGGAAGCCTGTGACACCGGACCCCCGGACTCGTGTCCGACTGTAGGTTCCAGTCCGCGCACCCCCGAGCCCACCGAATCTGGTTGGGCTCCGGTAATGGAGTTCACCGCTGCGCATATCTTCCAGCACTCGCCCTTCGGTGACATGCTAAACTCGTTAAAGTCTCTCTCTTTGTCAGGAGACTCTTGGCCGAACTATGTCCGGCTCGAGTGGGAAGCAGGTGACGAGGGAATTCGTTGCCCACCCACCACCCACTTCATAGCCACGGTCGATGATTTGACCGACATGCTTGATTTCGACTCTGAAGACATCGACGGTGTGGATGACAATGTAGGAGAAGAACAGGAACCACCGCCCACGAGGCGCTGGACAGCCACCTCCTCATATGATACATATATATATATATGGTGGACACTCCGAAAGAAACCAATGGCGATGAGGCAATGGAGCATAACCCCTCGAGGAAGAAAGCAAAGCATAGGCGTCATCGGCGCCGCTCCAAGCCCCGCCACAGCAATACTGGCACAGGAGACGAAAACAATCCGGATGGTGCCAAAGATGAATACAACCCCGATCCGCCTGCCTTCGAGCAGGCCGAACAGGAGGACGGACAGGTCAGCCTAGATGAACAGGCGACGGACGGATACCCGAAGGAGGACAACTACATGCCCCCCTCCGAAGACGAGATTAGCCTCGGCGACGACGAGTTCGGCGTGCCTGAGGACCCCGTAGAGCTGGAGCGCTTCAAGCGCCGACTTATGGCCACTACGAGGAGCCTGAAAAAGAAGCAGCAGCAGCTCCAAGCTGATCAAGACCTGCTCACAGACAGATGGATTGAAGTCCTGGCAGCCGAGGAATATGGACTCGAGCGCCACACGGCTGACCGGCCACCTCGTGGCTGGGATAAAACGGCGTATCAGCCCGAATACCAGCCCGCACCCCCATGCCAATACACTATGACCCGGGGCAATAGGCAGGACCTGCAAGATATACTGGAAAACAAGGCACGACAGCCAAGATCGATCTACGGATCGCGGGGGCGCGCCCCAACACATGACGATGATCGTCATGCCGGATACCCTATCCACAAGTCCGGCCGGGCCGAAGACAACCAACCAGACTCATTTGAACTGTGTAGCCACATAGCCGGCATAGAGGCGCCGCAAACCCCCTCTGCTTCACTGACGAAGTGATGGATCATAAATTCCCAGAAGGGTTTAAACCCGTAAACATTGAATCATACGATGGCACAACAGACCCCGCAGTATGGATCGAAGATTTCCTTCTCCACATTCACATGGCCCGCGGTGACGATCTACACGCCATCAAGTATCTTCCCCTTAAGCTCAAAGGACCGGCCCGACACAGGCTAAATATCCTACCGGCAAACTCCATCGGCAGTTGGGAAAACCTGGAGGATGCGTTCCTTGACAACTTCCAAGGCACGTACGTGCGACCACCAGACGCAGATGACTTGAGTCACATTACCCAACAGCCCGGAGAATCAGCCAGGAAATTCTGGACCCGGTTCCTAAGCAAAAAGAACCAAATTGTCGATTATCCGGACGCCGAAGCCCTGGCGGCCTTCAAGCATAATATCCGCGACGATTGGCTCGCCTGACACCTCGGCCAGGAAAAACCAAAGTCCATGGCGGCCCTCACGACACTCATGACCCGCTTTTGCGCGGGCGAGGACAGTTGGTTGGCTCGTAGTAGCACCAAGCTAATAAATTCCGGTACTTTAGATGTCCGCGACAATAACGGCAAGCCACGGTGCAACAGACATAAGCGACAGAACAATGGCGACAACAACGAAGACACGGCAGTCAACGCCGGATTCAGTGGCTCAAAATCCAGTCAGCGGAAAAAGTCGTTCAAAAGAAACAATCAGGGACCGTCCAGTCTGGACCGCATACTTGATCGCTCGTGCCAAATTCACGGCACCCCGGATAAGCCAGCAAACCACACTAACAGAGATTGCTGGGTGTTCAAACAGGCCGGTAAAATAAATACCGAAAACAAGGACAAGGGGCTGCACAACGATGATGACGAGGAGCCCCGGGCGTCCGAACACGGGGGGACAAAAGAAATTTCCTCCCCAGGTGAAAACGGTCAACATGATCTACACCACCCACATTCCCGAACGAGAACAAAAGCGAGCACTACGGGACATCTATGCGATGGAGCCAGTCGCCCCAAAGTTCAACCCATTGTCAGCCTGTCTGATCACCTTTGATCATAGGGATCACCCTACCAGCATCCGTCACGGCGGTTTAGCCGCATCGGTCCTAGACCCAATCATTAATAGATTTCACCTCACACGAGTCCTTATGGATGGCGGCAGTAGCCTGAACCTGCTTTAGCAGGACACAGTGCACAAAATGGGCATCGACCCTTCAAGGATCAAGCCCACCAAAACTACCTTTAAAGGTGTAATTCCAGGGGTAGAGGCCCGTTGCACGGGCTCCATAACACTGGAGGTGGTCTTCGGATCTCCGGATAACTTCTGAAGCGAGGAGTTAATCTTCGACATCGTCCCTTTCCGTAGTGGCTATCATGCACTGTTGGGACGAACCGCATTCGCTCGATTCAATGTGGTACCACACTATGCATACGGCAAGCTCAAGATGCGAGGACCTCGCGGGGTCATAACAGTCAACGGAAACACAGACCGCTTTCTCCGTACAGAAGAACATACTGCAGCCCTCGCGGCAGAAGTACAAAGCAGCCTTCTCCGGCAAACCATCAATCCGGTGACAACAACCTCGAACACCTTCAAGCAAGTCCGGAGTACCCTGCAATAGGATCGCTAGGCACACCAAGAGCGCGACTAGCAGTCCGGCCTCCGCCACAATCCCATTCAGGCAGCATTCATGCCGCGTGTACACAATTACGCACTCAAAATACCATGGGCACAGGCGGGGGCGCAACAGTGACGTGGTCAACAGTGCGGTTCAGCCGCAACATACTTTAATAACCCTCTTTATCTTTTAGGACCCTACTTTCGGGCAGCCTCTTCAGAAGAGCCTGATTATCGAACTTCCACAGGAGAGAAATCCATGGAGGCAAAAGGCTTTGCGCACAAAGGGAATACCCACGTGGAATCTATTCCCGATCGTTATACCTGTTTTATATACCTACATGCGGCCCGCCCTTGGATAGGACATGTCAAATAGTCATATTTACCTCTGCTTAACGCATTCATTGTAAACATACGCTTAGACGTATTATTCATCAATGGGAGATAATATATAGCATCAGCTTATTATTCCTATCTACACATTTTTCCTATAAATGTTTATTTAATATTGCATCCGTACACCTTGGTACATTCAGTTTGCCAGGGGCTTCTTACGGCGCCCCTTAATACGGCAAGATAAGTCCGGACACTTTCGACAGTGCGGCACCCCAAACTTATAGCATTATATGCATCAGCTCCGAATCATGTCTTGGGTCAACAGTTGGATTAGCCCGACCCCCTTGTTTTGGTACCTTAGGTTCCGTTATATCGGCTAAGGTAGTGCAGGGAGAACTACTGCGATTGTGTCCCGGTTCTTCCGGACGAGCACCTCAGTAGACAAAGCCGAAAACTAACCGGCATGATGCGGCGAGAGCTGGTCACTGTTCGAGAGGTCTTAAAATCGTTAAAGATTTTTTCCGTTCTAGGCGAGGAATCGGCCTCGTCCAATTTAGGCGTATATAGCGCCCCAATTCGGCTTTCCGAATTCTAGGGGCTTCGCCGAAATTTAAAATTGTAGACTTCTATGGCTAAGTGAAAGTTATAAAGCCGCATAGTCCGATTGCCTTGTTCGCTGCACCAAACACCTCTTTCAGGGACCAAATATTTGGATAAAGAGTGTCTGGGTTGTCCACGAACACCCCAATACTAGTTACATGGGGGCGGAAGCCGACGACTGGCCTACTCTTAGAATTTTATAAACAGCCGCACAGAAGGTAATATTTTAAATCAACAAAGCGCTATATAGTGCAAATAACTTTGTTTTTATATTACAAAAATAACAGGAGTACATTCACTCAAAGATCGTGTCCTTGGTACATTCATCGGCCGCGAGGCGAGCGCCTTTCATAACGCCATCATAATATTTCTCAGGACAGCGATGCGCCTTGCCCTCCGGTGGTCCATCCTTCACCAGCTTCTCTGCATCTAGCTTGCCCCAATGCACCTTCGCACGGGCAAAGGCTCGGCGGGCACCCTCAATGCAAACGGATCGCTTGATAACTTCCAGCCGCGGACAGGTATTTACCATCCGCTTTATCAGGCCGAAGTAGCTGGCGGGCAGGGGCTCACCAGGCCACATCCGGACTATGAAATCTTTCATAGCCACTTCGGCCGCCCTGTGGAGTTCAACCACTTGCTTCAATTGGTCACTCAGAGGCATCAGATGTTCGGCTCCAGCATACTGGGACCAGAACAGCTTCTCCGGTGAGCTCCCCTCTTCGGCACGGTAGAACTCCACGGCATCTGATATGCTGCATGGCAGATCTGCGAATGCCCCTGGAGAGCTCCGAATTCGGGTAAGTAAAAGAAACGTCTCCTCCACATGCTTGCTTTGCATATAGAATGTCTTACCCGCCGCTATCTTCTTGGCCGCCTGGATTTCCTGGTGGGCCTTTTCGGCTTTGGCCTTGGCGTCTTTCATGCTCAAAAGGGCCTTCGCAAGTTCGGACTCCTTCGTCTTGAAGTCACGCTCCAAGGACTCGAACTTCTTGTCGAGCTCCTGGAGCTCTTGCTGTACCTCGCCCTCCCTAGCATTTTGCTTTTCACGCTCAATGTGCTCCATGGCCACCTTGTTTTCAGCCTCGGATAGCGCCTTCTTCAGGGACGCCACTTCGGTCATGGTCCCTATTACAAAATCATGACGTTTTTTTAGTGTCACCAATTTTTTCTATTCTTTGTGATATGTGAACGGGGTATCACTCAGCTTTGTTCTCTTCGAGCTGCCTCTTCGTGAGGCTGAGCTCTTCCTGGGCCTACTCCAGGTCACGTTTGAGTCCGGAGACCTCCGTTGTGCGGGCAACAGCGGCAAGCAGCACCGCCTGCTTATTCACATGGAACCTAATTTTAGACTCCTGCGGATTAAAATTGACCCTCCGTTTGGCTTTTCTTTTCGAACACCAAACGGAGTATCAGGGGCTACTATCTATCGGGTGATAATTTCACACACTTTCAATTACTTACCTCAAAGCCTGTCAGGAGGCTGGCGCAGGCTTCGGTCAATCTGCTTTTGGCGGACCGAACCTTCTGAATCACTGCACTCATAAGAGTACGGTGCTCTTCATCCATGGAAGCGCCGCGAAGCGCTTCCAGCAGACTATCCGACGCCTCTGGCGTAACGGAAGTCATCAGCATGGACGGCTCGCCCTCCATAGCGAGGGGCTGCCTGCCCGAATCCGGAACCTTTGGAGGTTCCGGTACATTGTCCGGCTGGGAGCCCGACTTGCTGCGGCTCTCGTCGGCACAATCTGCGGGGATCTTATGCCCCGTGTGCCTGGCATCTGGAATTTCGCCTTGGGGCGTCTCCAGAGTCGCCTCCCCCTGCTCTGGGTGCCTTTGGGACAACACCTCCATGTCGTCTGCATGCTGAGGGGAAGTGGCCGTTGGAAGCGAATTCATCGCCGAATCGCTCAAAGACCCATCCGAAGAGGATACCTCGGGTTGGGCCCTCGCCGGACTGCATATGCGTGTTCGGTGTTATAACAGACTATAAAACAAAGTCACACTAAAAGTACAACAGAAGTGCGGATACTTACGATCTTACAAGGGGATTCCCCCTGGGTAGCCACTCCTTGCTGTAGGCGGTCGTGGTGGAGTAATCTGGAAGGGACGCCTTTCCCTTGTTGGGCGTTGTGACACTCCAAATTTTTTTTGTGGTTTTTATTTTCAGCAAGAGCCTTGCTTGGTCTTAAGAAGGTCATTTAAACCCTTCTTAAAAACCTCCCATCTGAGTTTTCCCTCTCAATTTTTTTTCTTGGATTTGGTTTCTTCTAAAAAGAAAACCTTTTTGGTTTTGGGCTTTTATTTGGTTTCGATCCATTCTTGTTTTACCATGCCTCTTATGGTAAACCTCCCCCAAAACCCCTCCTTCCACTTTGGAGCAACCCAAACATTCTGTCCAAACTAATAAAATCCATTTTTGGATTTTATTCCATTTATTTCTTTTCCCAAAACAATTCTGTCCATTTTTTTGAACCTAGGTGATTTGCAAAGAAAGTACCTAAATGCCTTTGATTCTTGATCCCAAACCAACTCCTCTGGATGTCCTTGGTAACCACAACCTAGAACCATCAAGATCCACTCTTCTTCTTTTCAAAATTTTCAAATTTCACCCACTGCAAGTTTGGACCAGATTTGTCAAATTTGGTGAAATTCATATCTCCTCTTCTCCAAAAATTCCACCAAAATTCAAGCAACCCCCAGATGCAATGAGAGGCCACCCCACCAAAAACCAACTCTAGGAGAAACTCCCACATGCCAAAATCATTCTGTCGAACACCTGGCCTGCACTGTTTCTTTGCACTTTCAGAGAGATTCAGAAGATCAGAGAGATTCAGTGTCGTTTTCTTCGTTAGAGTTCAGTCACGCGTCGACAATGCGCCTAGCGCGTTGTGCACAGCCCCTCCTCCCTGTCCAGAGCGCCACACGCGCACTTGGCCGGTCCCTGGCGTCAGTAGCACCTTGGCCCGCCTGCGCCGGCGTCTTCCGCGGCGGCAGAGCCACCCGTGGCGGCCGAACGGAGCCTGCTTCGGCCCGTTACGCCGTTCTGCGCCGCCCTTTGCTCCCTAGCCCTCCGCGTAGCTCATGCATGCCAACGCACCCCCGCAGCACCGTCGCCGTGGCCCGGCAAGCATAGGGCGCGCCCTCTGCCGCCGACGGGCCCGCGCCGCCCCATTCTGCCGAAACCAGCCAGCACGCCCGATCCAACCTAGGTTAGATGCTAAACGGAGCCCGTGGACCTCCACGTCGATGATCAACCGCCTAAACCCCCCGACAAATCGCTGCGCCGCCGTAACCATCGCCGGAGAACTCCGTTCACGGCCACCGCCTCGGATCGCTTATAAAAAGGAGCCCCGAGCTCGCTCTCGTGCACGCACCACCACTTCACCTCACCAACACCACGCCAAGCCTCTAGGAGGACCTCGAGGAGGTCTCCTCCCCCGACTCCGGCCGCCCCGTTCCGCCTCGGCCTCCACCTCGATTAACTCCGGTGAGGCCGTCCCCGGCACCCAAACCCCGTCTGCAATCCCCTCAAGCTACCAGAGTTCTAACCCCCTCCTCAATTTGTCCTCCGAAGCACTCTCCGACGAGGCCCACGACCACCCGAACCGCCGTCCACCGGAGCAAGGGCCGCCGTCGACATAGTGCCCGTCGGCGACCTCTACAACCACCCACCGACGCGGAAAGGTGCACTGAACACGGAGGTAACCCCCGATCCCCCTGCCTCGCCGTGGATCGCCACCGGCGACCATCGCGGCTCTCGGGCACTGTCGAGCGCTGCCGCCTCTTTTGAATATTCAAACCTGACGGGTGGAACCCGCCCGTCAGTCTCTCTGTTTTTTTTTGAACCGTTTTCTGAAAGCGTACTCTGGCAAAATACGCTTTCCAAACTGAATCGTTTCCGGGACTTTTCTGCTTAGGCCCCTGAGAGTTTTCTGTTTCATTACAGATGGGTCCTTGGATCAAAACCCTTATATCTTTTAAACAGAATAGTATTTTTGTTTGATTCTTTTTCTGTTCTCTTTAAAATTTTGTCTAGTTTTTTATCAGATTTATTTTAAATTTAGTTGGATTACTTTTTGTGCACCTCGCGGTATTTACGTTACGTGCGTATTTTCTTATACCGTAGATACCGGAGGAGGTGACGGAGCCGCGAACTTCACCCAGTTAAACTCCGACTACTCCGAACCAGGAAAGCATGTTTGAACTCTTGATATGATGAGTGTTTGTTACACTTTTGCATTTTAGGAGTTTCATGGCATGTTTATGAACATTTCTTGAATGTTATATTTCATGCACAGAAGTGGAAAGTAAGTTTTGGAAAGCCATATGTTGTTGGATACATATTTGCATGGCCATGTGATGGCAAGAGGATGGGTAAGATGGCAGTGTTGTGGCATGCCAGTCTTATGCCAGTCTATTTGACTTCAGTGTCATCGTGAATCAAATTCACATTCCCATTCATCTCCTTCCTGTACTGCCACTTGTTTTCCGCAAGGAATATGGCTTAGTAAGTTGCAAACCGTTTTCCTGGTACACACCAAGTAGAGAGGCCGGAATGAGGGTTCCATGGACCTGGATTAAAGCCCGTCATCCGGTCAGGGGGCATGGGTGTTTCCGGTTGGGACCGAGAGGGGGGCACCCCTTAGAGCGCGCGTATAGAAATTTGATCCCATGCTATTCGAGGTTGTGACCTCCCCGTCTCAAAGTTTTTCTTGAATGTCGTCTAAGGTGATTCCTGGCATCGTGAGGTGGAATGGGTGTGTACTGGTTAAATGAGTTTCTACCGAAATACCATAAACGGAACTAGTCCTTCGTGACTACGGAAATCCGTTGGCTGTGGTCAGTTAGTACAAACTCTGCAGAGTCACAAATTCTTTAAATCATCTTGTACTTGTCCAAGTACTGTATTCATCTTATCTTGTCAGATATCAGCCTCATTAATACAAACTCCAGTGGACTACATGTGTGTAAATCCGGTTAAAAGTTTATTCTTGTGGATGGACTAACCTGTTAGTTACTTCTGATATAAGCCCTTTCTGTGATGTCGCTCAGACATCCGACTGTGGCATACTTGTTATTTACTTTGTTATAAAGCCCTTTCTGTGATGTCGCTCAGACATTCGACTGTGGCATACTTGTTATTTACTTTTGTTATAAAGCCCTTTCTGTGATGTCGCTCAGACATCCGACTGTGGCATACTCGTTATTTACATTTGATATAAGCCCTCTCTGTGACGTCGCTCAGATGTCCGACTGTGGCATTTCTTTTACAAGCCCTTTCTGTGACGTCGCTCAGATGTCCGACTGTGGCATTTCTTTTACAAGCCCTTTCTTTGACGTCGCTCAGATGTACGACTGTGGCATTTCTTTTACAAGCCCTTTCTGTGACGTCGCTCAAATGTCCGAGTGTGGCATTTCTTTTAGGGCCATTTGCATTTCTGTCCCTAACTCGAACCACCTAATCAGATATGCCCCTAGTTTCGAAGCCTGCTCAAATTTGCCCCTCCGCCGTTAGATGACCTTATAGAAATGCCCTTCCGTGCCGTTTCCGTTAGGTCAAAGGCCTTTGACCGTCTACCAGACGTTTTCTGGACATTTTGCCCTTGCCTCCGTGTGTCACTTACATGTGGGACCCACTCAAAGAAAAAAGAAAAATAAAAAACGCTTTATCTCACCCCTCTATCTCTCACTTACACGTGGGTCCCAACTAATAATAAAAATAAAAATAAAACTAGATATGGACTGGTCAAACTCTGTATAGGGCCCACATGTCATTGTTCAATTATTTTCTCGTTTATATTAAATAAAACTAATGTGCACCTAAACTAATTCCTTCAGGGTTCCCGGCGGCGACGAAATCTCGCGGCGGAGGCACACCAGGAGGCTGCGGGGAGGCCGGCGGAGGCACGCCAGGAGGCTGCGGAGATGACTAGGGGCACGATGGCGACGCTGCTGGGGCTCGAGGAAGACTGAAGTGTGTACTTCAACGACGGCGGCCATGGCAGTGCTCGGAGCTCGCGGGGAAGACGACCGGAGGTCACGAGGCCTTCGGTAGAGGACGCTCACATCTTTTGAGGTACCTCAGGATGCTCGGGGAACGTAAGGGGTCGGCCAGGGAGCTTCAATGGCGTCGAATCGGCGACGGCTATTCGAGATCGGAGGTGGGGAAGATGCATTGTGGCACTTGGTCCTGAGTTTCTCTGGTCGAATTCGTAAGCTGGGAGGGCGAGGGCATCTCGTACAAGCTTCCTGGCGAGGTGGTGGCGCTTGGGGTTGCCGTTGGTCGCGCGGCGACGCAGGCAGCGGCGATGGTGCCGCTCTGCACAGGGAGGAAGGGAGAGGGAGGGACGGAGAGGGAGGGAGGGAGGGAGAGGGGGAGGTGTGGAGGAAGGGGTGCGGCCGTGGGGAGCTAGCGGCGGCGGCGCACGGTCCCTGGGCAGCCGGCGCTCGCCGGAAGTGAGAGAGAGAGGTCGTGAGGTAGGGGAAGAGAGGTGGGAGGTGAGAGAGACACCATGAGGGGGCCACATGTAAGTGTGTTAGAGAGAGGGGGTGAGAGAAAGAGTTTTTTCTTTTTATTTTTTCTTGAGCGGGTCCCACATGTAAGTGATACATGGAGGCAGGGGCAAAATGTCCAATAAACGCCCAGTAGACGGTCAAACCCCTTTGACTAGACGGAAACGGGACAGAAGGGCATTTCTGTAACCGCACCTAACGGCGAAGGGGCATTTTTGAGCAGGCTTTTGAATTAGGGGCAAATGTGGGTAGTGGGTTCGAGTTAGGGACACAGATGTAAAAGACCCTTTCTTTTATAAGCCCTTTATGTGGTGTCGCTAAGACGCCCGACTATGGCATCTCTTTTATAAGCCCTTTATGTGGTGTCTCTTAGACGCCCGACTGCGGCATGAGTTTTATTTGTTTACCTTTCGAGGCGTCGCTCCAGACACCCGATCATTTTTCAGTTATTTATTTCACTTATCAAGTCATGCAATAATATTATTATTGGGATGAGCATCATTATTTTTTTTCATGACGCATTCATGCATACATTTATTTTATCTTTTGTCCGAACTGTCTTGCGACTACTTTCAAAGTACTCACCTGGCTTGTTGATTTGGCCAGATGTTGATGAAGGCAATCTCAGGGATGAAGAGTTCGATAGCGAGTCCGACGCCTAGAGGAGTCCCAGTCAGTCCCGTGCGATCCTGCTTTGGTCACTGTATCATATCCGCTTCCGCCACCCCAGAATAAATTCATCGAGCCTCACCTCGACGCTCGATGAGCTGCCAGTTAGGAGTCAAGTTATCCACCACCACTTTTATCTCGAGCTAGTAGCATGCCACCACACCCCTGTGTCATAACTGCCCTTATGTAAGATATTGGCGAGTTTGTAATAATTTGTTGAGCAGCCTCAGCTCAACCCTGTAATATATTTAATGCTACTGGTCCTCTGTTTATCAAGAATTTGTCTACCAGTAAGGATAACTTTTCCTATACTGGGATCTAAAGATCGATTTTCTCAATAATTATTTTATTGAAAAACCGGTCGTGACAGACTTGGTACCAGAGCCAAGCTGACTGTAGGAAGCCACTAGGTGCGATCGCTAATTGGTTATTAGCATGATAGAGTTTATTCATGTTTTTACAAATGTAGTCAGTTTTCTGACAGTCAGCATAAAATTTATGATCTGATCGCTCAGAATTTTTGCCTACTTTGGTAGATGGCTGGCGACGACTATGAGTCGCAGATGTTCGCCAACGTGCCTGAGGGGTTCGTCAAACTCCTCTCCTTCATCGTTCAGGTCGCGATGGGGCCATCCGTGCGCCCGGTCTTCACACTTTATCCGCACAAGATCAACGACAGTCTGACCATGCACCAGGCCGCGGTGCAATTCAGGGGAGGGCGTGCAGAGATATGCCGCTTCCGATTCTTGGGGAGAGCCATGCCTACAGAAAGGCATGCTATGCAGATGGCTGCACGCGAGGCGATAGCTCGTCTTCCGGATGTCCTTCCTGCAATGAAGACCTGTCGCTACCGCTACCTTCCATGCCACGTGCCTTACACCTGTCACTACTCTTTCTCTTGCCCCAGAGGAGAGCGAGACGAGGCCTTTGAGATGCTTGTCGAGTACCTCCGAGCCCTGGAGGCAGCCTTCGACAGCATGGTGGACGACCTCGTAGCTGCCCGCATGGACTCAGTTCATGGCTGTGCTGCCAACAGGAGGGCAATCCTGCACACCGCTCCACCGCTGACTTTTATCTCGTCCTCAGCTTCTCATTCGCCTACCATTCTCGCCACTGCTCGTCGTTTGCCTACCACTAAGGAATTCAACCAAGCTATTGCACCCACTCCCGTTCGCGCTGCACCACTTATTGCACCCACTCCCATACGTGCTACTCCACCTATTCCGCCCACTCCTATTCAGGTTACTCCGCCTATGGCACCTGCTCCATCAGCTCAGCGCAGCGTTCCTCGTCTGGAACCTATTAGCGAGGAGGAGGTTGATTCCCCAGCGTCACTACGTCTCACCCTCGGCAGGCCAAGGGAGATCCTCACCATCTCCGACTGAGTACGCGTAGGCGGCATGCGATGTACTGACTTGTGTGATATGTTTATATGTGCATAGGTTGTGAGAAGTAGCCTGTTTGCGCATCATGTAGGATCTGGAGAAGTGCACTAGTCTAAATAACATGTCAGGATTTTGTACGCATATCCTGAGTGATGTAATGTCTAATTATGCTTGCGTGTAAGATATGTAATAGTCCTTCTCCGCGCGCAACCGTGTATTTTCAAAAAATATCCTGGAGTTTTTAAATTTTCCTTATGTGTGATTTTATTGACTTTTGCGACTCTCTTTCTTGTCTTACGAGTTTCACAAAATATATCCCCAGAGTGAAAGATGTCTCGTCCTTGGACGCGCTCCATGCCGAATCAGCCAGAGGAAAATTATGGCACACCGCCAAACCACAATTTCACTTAGGGACAGACAAGTCAACAGGACAGTGAAATAGCATTTACCCAAGTGTGTCGTCTGTATGAACAGAGTCAGTAACAACACCAGGAAATGATGAACCAATTCATCAATATGGGAAATCACTGTGGTCAGTATCAGCAGCAATCCAAATTATCTGAGTTACAGAAGACGCGTCGTCCAACATTTTCTCATACCGACAAGCCTCTTGAGGCCGACGACTGGCTTCGAGACATGGAGAGAAAACTAATTATTGCACAGTGTTCGGACCATGAAAAAGTATTGTATGCACCACATTACCTCACGGGAGCAGCTGCATCGTGGTGGGAAAACTTCCTGCACATGCATCCCAATGAAAATGAAATAACCTGGGAGGATTTCAAGGAAGGTTTTCGTGGGGCACACATTCATAAGAGTGTTATGAAAATCAAGAAGAGAGAATTTGATGACCTCAAGCAGAGGACCATGACAGTGTCATAATACAACAGCCAATTTAC
The DNA here is from genome assembly GCF_002162155.2 of Triticum dicoccoides. NCBI lineage: Eukaryota > Viridiplantae > Streptophyta > Magnoliopsida > Poales > Poaceae > Triticum > Triticum dicoccoides. The sequence goes on from NC_041383.1 coordinate 700,906,796, forward strand.
TCTGCTGTCTCGCTACGCCAACGAAGAGCGCATGACCGAAAGCAAGAAGATGGAAAAATTCTTGGAAGGCCTGGCACCCGCCCTTAAATGCCATCTGGTTGTGCATACCTTCCCAGATTTTAAAACACTGGTGGATAAGGCCATTACTCTGGAAAATGAGCGACGTAGCCTGGAAGATTTCCGCAAATGCAAAAGGGACCAGACTACTTTTGCTCGCAACCACAGAAGCAAGACAGAATTTCAGAAGGGTGGAACACACAAAACCCCGACGGATAATTCACGTCCAATCAAGAATTTCCATGCAAGAGACAAGGAGTTCACCTATCGCCCAGGCATTACTTGTTACGCTTGTGGAGAAGAAGGGCACTATGCCAAGCAGTGCCCCAAGCCCAGGAACTCAACCCCAAAGCCTAACAAAGGTGGAAATAATCCAGCGCCAAAGCGAAACAATTTCAACCCCAATAACAACCACCGGAAAGGTCACCTGAACCACGTGACCCGAGAGGAAGCACAGAATGCCCCAGATATCGTACTCGGTAGTACCCTGTCAACACAATACCTGCCATGGTTTTGTTTGATTCTGGAGCTTCTCACTCATTCATTTCGAAGAGTTTTGCTTTGCAAAATAATTTTTTGATGCTTCCCTTGGAAAAATCAATGATCATCAAGTCCCCTGGAATTAAGCAAGTGACCCAGAGTTACTGTCAAGGTGTGGTTATTGAATTTGAAGGATTGAAGTTTTACGCCAACCTTATTGTATTGGAAAGCAAAGGATTGGATGTCATCCTAGGGATGGATTGGTTAATCACCAACAAAGGCTTTATTGACTGTTTCAACCGGACCGTGATTCTCACACACCATCACGGGAAGAAAATAAAAGTTTCAACCAAAGAGAGACAAATACCTCGGCAACCAAGATTAAACAAGGTGGACGTTTCTGAGCTGAACAAGGTTCCAGTAGTGTGTGAATTTCCAGACGTATTTCCAGAAGAACTACCAGGCATGCCACCAGACCGAGAGATAGAATTCAGCATTGAGCTAGCACCCGGAACCGCTCCCATTTACAAGAAACCATACAGAATGGCAGCATCCGAATTGGTGGAATTGAAGAAGCAAATAAAAGAATTATTAGAGAAATGATACATTCGAGCCAGTTCCTCACCTTGGGGTTCTCCAATTTTATTTGCCAAGAAAAAGGATGGAACACTGAGATTGTGTATTGACTATCGAGCTCTTAACATGGTCACAATCAAGAACAAATACCCAATGCCCCGAATAAATGATTTATTTGATCAGCTCGCACAGGCCAAAGTCTTCTCAAAAATTGACTTGAGATCAAGATACCACCAATTAAAAGTGCGAACAGAAGATATTCCCAAGACAGCCTTCACTTCCAGATATGGACTGTATGAGTTCACAGTAATGCCATTTGCGCTAACCAATGCCCCTGCATATTTTGTTCACCTTATGAACAAAGTATTTATGAAGTATATGGACAAGTTTGTTGTGGTATTCATCGATGATATTTTGATATACTCCAAAACACCAGAAGAGCACGCCGAGCATCTCAGGATTGTACTAGAAGAACTCAGGAAACATCAACTGTACGCCAAATTCAGCAAATGTGAATTTTGGCTAAGACAGGTGGGTTTTCTAGGCCACGTACTCACCCAAGAAGGTATTGCAGTGGACCCAGAAAAGGTCAAGGCCGTACTTGGCTGGAAACCACCAGCTAGCGTAACGGACGTATGGAGTTTCTTGGGAATGGCAGGCTATTATCGAAGATTTATTGAAGGATTCTCCACCATAGCAAAGCCAATGACGCAGTTGCTCAAGAAAGGCAAGAAGTTTGAATGGACGGAAGCATGTGAGAAAAGCTTCCAAGAGCTAAAAAGCAAATTAACAATGGCACCAGTATTAATTGTGCCAGACATACACAAGAATTTTGAGGTATATTGTGACGCATCCCGGAAAGGCCTCGGATGCGTATTGATGCAAGAAGGCAAGGTAGTCGCGTTTGTCTCCAGACAACTTCGCAAGCATGAGGAGAATTAACCCACTCATGACTTAGAATTAGCAGCGGTCATCCATGCACTCAAGGAATGGAGACACTTCCTACATGGAAATCGTTGTGAGATATACACAGACCATAAGAGTCTTAAGTATATTTTCACACAGCCGGAACTTAATTTACGACAACGATGCTGGTTAGAGTTGGTGAAGGATTATGATGTTGGAATCCACTATCATTCCGGAAAGGCAAATGTTGTGGCAGATGCCCTTAGTCGGAATCCCAGCACGGACGACGACAGTATACCAAAGTTGAGGCCAGAATTTCAACAGGAATTTGCCAGAGTCAATTTAATAATGGTTACCGAAGGCAGTGTGTCGAATCTGGAAATACAGCCTACCCCGATGGAAAAGATTAAGGAGGCTCAGCACGGACACCCCAGCATTGATGGCATAAAAAGGAAAGTGAATTTGGGCAAGGCCTCAGAATTCAACGTAGATGAGCAAGGAATATTGTGGTACGGAAAGAGACTTTGTGTACCAAGTATCAAGGACCTCAAACAACAGATTCTGGCTGAAAGCCACACCGCTCCGTATTCAATCCATCCTGGAGGGACAAAAATGTACAAAGACCTTCAGGAAATTTTTTGGTGGCACGGTATGAAGAGAGATATAGCCACGTTCACTGCATGTTGTGACTCTTGTCAACGTATCAAGGCCGAGCACCAGAAACCAGCCGGGCTATTACAACCAAACAAGATACCCGAGTGGAAGTGGGACGAGATTGGAATGGATTTCATTGTTGGACTGCCACGGTCACGGCACGGAAACGATGCCATATGGGTCATAACCGACAGATTAACCAAAGTGGCACATTTTATTCCGGTGAAGACAATTCACACCACTCAGAGGCTGGCCAGACTTTATCTTGCCCGTATCGTCTGCCTGCATGGAGTCCCAAAGACTATCATATCTGACAGAGGCACACAGTTCGTCTCTAGATTTTGGGATCACCTACAACAGGCACTGGGAACCCAACTAGCATTCAGTACCGCATACCATCCCCAGACTGATGGGCAGACTGAACGCGTAAACCAAATCCTAGAAGATATGCTGAGAGCTTGTGTCCTCACCTACGGAACCAGTTGGGAAGAAAGTTTGCCATATGCAGAGTTCGCATACAACAACAGTTATCAAGCCAGCTTGCAAATGGCACCCTTTGAAGCCCTGTATGGGAGAAGATGTTGTACCCCGCTTAACTGGTCAGAAATCGGAGACAGCCACATCTTCGGCCCAGATATGCTCAAAGAGGCTGAGGAGAAAGTTAAAACAATTAGAGATCGACTCAAGACAGCTCAAACTCGGCAAAAGAGTTATTACGATCGAAAGCATCGGGAAATCAGTTTTGAACCTGGAGAAGTTGTATACCTAAGAGTTTCTCCTATGAGGGGTCTGCAGGGATTCAGGATTAAGGGAAAGCTAGCACCAAGATTCATCGGACCATTCCGTATAGTGGCCCGAAGAGGCACGGTAGCCTACCAGCTAGACCTACCCGGAGATTTATCCGGTATCCACAACGTGTTTCACATCTCGCAGTTGAGATAGTACGTGAGCAACCCAGAGAAGCAAATATCACATGAAAATATTGACGTGCAACCAGAGCTCACCTACCGGGAGCACCCAATAAAAATATTAGAAGAGTCTGAGAGGAGGACCCGACAGAAAACCATCAAGTTTTTCAGAGTTCAGTGGAGCAATCACACCGAGAATGAATCAACATGGGAGAGCGAGGATTTTCTTGGGACAGAGCACCCACACCTGTTTAAGGATCAGCTGAAATCTCGGGGACGAGATTTTTCCTAAGGGGGTAGGTGCTGTGACACTCCAAATTTTTTTTTGGTTTTTGTTTTCAGCAAGAGCCTTGCTTGGTTTGAAGAAGGTCATTTAAACCCTTCTTAAAAACCTCCCATCTGAGTTTTCCCTCTCAAAAAAAATTCTTGGATTAGGTTTCTTCTAAAAAGAAAACCTTTTTGGTTTTGGGCTTTTATTTGGTTTTGATCCATTCTTGTTTTACCATGCCTCTTATGGTAAAACTCCCCCAAAACCCCTCCTTCCACTTTGGAGCAACCCAAACATTCTGTCCAAACTAATAAAATCCATTTTTGGATTTATTCCATTTATTTCTTTTCCCAAAACAATTATGTCCATTTTTTTGAACCTGGTGATTTGCAAAGCAAGTACCTAAATGCCTTTGATTCTTGATCCCAAACCAACTCCTCTGGATGGTCCTTGGTAACCACAACCTAGAACCATCAAGATCCACTTTTCTTCTTTCCAAAATTTTCAAATTTCACCCACTGCAAGTTTAGACCAGATTTGTCAAATTTAGTGAAATTCATATCTCCTCTTCTCCAAAATTTCCACCAAAATTCAGGCAACCCCCAGATGCAATGAGAGGCCACCCCACCAAAAACCAGCTCTAGGAGAAACTCCCACATGCCAAAATCATTCTGTCGCACACCTGGCCTGCACTGTTTCGTTGCACTTTCAGAGAGATTCAGAAGATCAGAGAGATTCAGTGTCGTTTTCTTCGTCAGAGTTCAGTCACGCGTCGACAGTGCGCCTGGCGCGTTGCACACAGCCCCTCCTCCCTGTCCAGAGCGCCACACGCGCACTTGGCCGGTCCCTGGCATCGGCAGCACCCTGGCCCGCCTGCGTCGGCATCTTCCGCGGCGGCAGAGCCACTCGTGGCGGCCGAACGGAGCCTGCTTCGGCCCGTTACGCCGTTCTGCGCCGCCTTTTGCTCCCTAGCCCTCCGCGTGGCTCATGCATGCCAGCGCACCCCCGCAGCACCATCGTCGTGGCCCGGCAAGCACAGGGCGCGCCCTCTGCCGCCGACGGGCCCGCGCCGCCTCGTTCTGCCGAAACCAGCCAGCACGCCCGATCCAACCTAGGTTAGATGCTAAACTGAGCCCGTGGACCTCCACGTCGATGATCAACTGCCTAAACCCCCCGACAAATCACTGCACCGCCGTAACCATCGCCGGAGAACTCCGTTCAGGGCCACCGCCTCGGATCGCCTATAAAAAGGAGCCCCGAGCTCGCTCTCGTGCACGCACCACCACTGCACCTCACCAACACCACGCCAAGACTCTAGGAGGACCTCGAGGAGGTCTCCTCCCCCGACTCCGGCCGCCCCGTTCCGCCTCGGCCTCCACCTCGATTAACTCCGGTGAGGTCGTCCCTGGCACCCAAACCCCGTCTGCAATCCCCTCAAGCTACCAGAGGTCTAACCCCCTCCTCAATTTGTCCTTCGAAGCACTCTCCGATGAGGCCCACGACCACCTGAACCGCCGTCCGTCGGAGCAAGGGCCGCTGTCGACACAGTGCCCGCCGGCGACCTCTACCACCACCCATCGACCCGGAAAGGTGCACTGAACACGGAGGTAAACCCCGATCCCCCTGCCTCACCGTGGATCGCCGCCGGCGACCACCGCGGCTCTCGGGCACCATCGAGCGCTGCCGCCTCTTTTGAATATTCAAACCTGACGGGTGGGACCCGCCCGTCAGCCTCTCTGTTTTTTTTTGAACCGTTTTTTGAAAGCGTACTCTGGCAAAATACGCTTTCCAAAATGAATCGTTTTCGGGACTTTTCTTCTTAGGCCCCTAAGAGTTTTCTGTTTCATTACAGATGGGTCCTTGGATCAAAACCCTTATATCTTTTAAACAGAATAGTATTTTTGTTTGATTCTTTTTCTGTTCTCTTTAAAATTTTGTCTAGTTTTTTATCAGATTTATTTGAAATTTATTTGGATTACTTTTTGTGCACCTTGCGGTATTTACGTTACGTGTGTATTTTCTTATACTGTAGATACCGGAGGAGGTGACGGAGCCGCGAACTTCACCCAGTTAAACTCCGACTACTCCGAACCAGGCAAGCATGTTTGAACTCTTGATATGATGAGTGTTTGTTACACTTTTGCATTTTAGGAGTTTCATGGCATGTTTATGAACATTTTTTGAATGTTATATTTCATGCACAGAAGTGGAAAGTAAGTTTCGGAAAGCCATATGTTGTTGGATACATATTTGCATGGCCATGTGATGGCAAGAGGATGGGTAAGATGGCAGTGTTGTGGCATACCAGTCTTATGCCAGTCTGTTTGACTTCAGTGTCATCGTGAATCAAATTCACATTCCCATTCATCTCCTTCCTGTACTGCACCAAGTAGAGAGGCCGGGATGAGGGTTCCATGGCCCTGGATTAAAGCCCGTCATCCGGTCAGGGGGCATGGGTGTTTCCGGTTGGGACCGAGAGGGGGGCACCCCTTAGAGCGCACGTATAGAAATTTGATCCCATGCTATTCGAGGTTGTGACCTCCCCGTCTCAAAGTTTTTCTTGAACGTTGTCTAGGGTGATTCCTGGCATCGTGAGGTGGAATGGGTGTGTACTGGTTAAATGAGTTTCTACCGAAATACCATAAACGGAACTAGTCCTTCGTGACTACGGAAATCCGTTGGCTTTGGTAAGTTAGTACAAACTCTGTAGAGTCACAAATTCTTTAAATCATCTTGTACTTGTCCAAGTACTGTATTCATCTTATCTTGTCAGATATCAGCCTCATTAATAGAAACTCCGGTGGACTACATGTGTGTAAATCCGGTTAAAAGTTTATTCTTGTGGATGGACTAACCTGTTAGTTACTTCTGATATAAGCCCTTTCTGTGATGTCGCTCAGACATCCGACTGTGGCATACTTGTTATTTACTTTGTTATAAAGCCCTTTCTGTGATGTCGCTCAGACATCCGACTGTGGCATACTTGTTATTTACTTTTGTTATAAAGCCCTTTCTGTGATGTCGCTCAGACATCCGACTGTGGCATACTCGTTATTTACATTTGATATAAGCCCTCTCTGTGACGTCGCTCAGATGTCCGACTGTGGCATTTCTTTTACAAGCCCTTTATGTGACGTCGCTCAGATGTTCGAC
>NC_041383.1:700914484-700968854 GCF_002162155.2 Triticum dicoccoides
ATTGTGGCATTGCTTTTACAAGCCCTTTCTGTGACGTCGCTCAGATGTCCGACTGTGGCATTTCTTTTACAAGCCCTTTCTATGATCTCGCTCAGATGTCCGACTGTGGCATTTCTTTTATAAGCCCTTTATGTGGTGTCGCTAAGACGCCCGACTGTGGCATTTCTTTTATAAGCCCTTTATGTGGTGTCGCTTAGACGCCCGACTGCGGCATGAGTTTTATTTGTTTACCTTTCGAGGCGTCGCTCCAGACACTCGATCGGTTTTCAGTTATTTATTTCACTTATCAAGTCATGCAATAATATTATTATTGGGATGAGCATCATTATTTTTGTTCATGACGCATTCATGCATACATTTATTATATCTTTTATCCGAACTGTCTTGCGAGTACTTTCAAAGTACTCACCTGGCTTGTTGATTTGGCCAGATGTTGATTAAGGCGATCTCAGGGATGAAGAGTTCAATAGCGAGTTCGACGCCTAGAGGAGTCCCAGTCAGTCCCGTGCGATCCTGCTTTGGTCACTGTGTCATATCCGCTTCCGCCACCCCAGAATAAATTCATTGAGCCTCACCTCGACGCTCGATGAGCTGCCAGTTAGGAGTCAAGTTATCCACCACCACTTTTATCTCGAGCTAGTAGCATGCCACCACACCCTTGTGTCATAACTGCCCTTATGTAAGATATTGGCGAGTTTGTAATAATTTGTTGAGCAGCCTCAGCTCAACCCTGTAATATATTTAATGCTACTGGTCCTCTGTTTATCAAGAATTTGTCTACCAGTAAGGATAACTTTTCCTATACTGGGATCTAAAGATCGATTTTCTCAATAATTATTTTATTGAAAAACCGGTCGTGACAGGCGTCCTAGCCTCCCCCTCCGGGTTGGCTTTCCTTTTCTTCTCCTCCCCAATGCGGGGAGGTGGAGTTTCCTCGTGTTTCCCCCCGCCTCCATGGGAGGAATCTGCCTCGTCCTCTTCGGACGACGAGTTTATGACGGCATTGCGCCGGGGACCCTTCCTGGTCCCCTGGGCCGCCTTCTTAGGCCCTTCGGCCTCCCCAGATGGGGCGGCCCTTTCCTTTTCCTCTTCCCTTCAAGGGAAGAGTGTGCCTCGTCGTCTTCGGAAGAGGTGTCCGATACGACCTTACGCCGGAGACCCTTCCTGGTCCCCGGGGCCTTCTTTTCAGCCTTCTTTTTCGGCGCCTTGTAGGGCGCCGGGATTAGCATCTCCGTCAGGAGAGCGGTCGCTTGACCTTCTGGCAGTGGAGACGGACAGTTGATCCACTCCGCCGTCTCCATGTACTCCTGATTAAGTACACACGATGACTTAAAATCCTCCCATGAGTATGCTGGGAAAACTACATCTGGTGATGGTTAGAAAACTCACCGGATGGGGGGGCGCGTGGCGTGGAGTCCACGGTCCTCAGATGTGGGAGGAGGTATTTCAGAGGCCTTGAACAGAACCTTCCACGCGTCCTTGTGTGTCGTGCCGTAGAGCTCTTGAAGTGTCTGGTGTTCGGCCGGGACGAACTCCCACATATTAAAAGCCCGTCTTTGGCACGGAAGAATTCGGCGGACAAGCATGACCTGGACCACATTGACAAGCTTGATTTTCTTATCAATCATATTCTTGATGTAGTTCTGAAGTCCGGTCAGCTCCACAGGGTCGCCCCAGGCCAGGCCCTTCTTTTCCCAGGAGGTGAGCCGCATGGGAATTCCGGATCGGAATTCGGGGGCCGCCACCCAGTTGGTGTCGCGCAGCTCGGTGATGTAGAACCACCCCGATTGCCACCCTTTCACGGTCTCCGTGAAGGATCCATCGAGCCAGGTGACGTTGGGCATCGTGCCCACCATGGTTCCTCCGCACTCCGCTTGCTGGCCGCTCACGATCTTCGGCTTCACGCGGAAGATTCGTAGCCACAAGCCGAAGTGAGGCTTGATGCGGAGGAAGGCCTCGCACACGATGATGAACGCCAAGATGTTGAGGACGAAGTTTGGGGCTAGATCATGGATGTCTAGCCCATAGTAAAACATAAGCCCGCGGACGAAGGGATGAAGTGGAAATCCAAGTCCATGGATGAAGTGGGCGAGGAAAACGACCCTCTCATGGGGTCCCGGAGTCGGAATGATCTGCCCCACGTCCGGCAGCCGGTGCGCGATATCTGCGGCCAAGTATCCGGCCGCCCGAAGCTTCGTAATATGCTCCTCCTTCATGGTGGAGGCCACCCACTTGCCTCCTTCTCCGGACATGTTTGTCTGTGCGGAGAAGGTATGAACTAGGGCGCTGGAGTTCGAGGCTGCGAGAATGGATAAGCGGGGGAGGAAGAAGGCGTGGTTGAAAATGGGGAATCCTTATCCCTTTATAGAGGCGACAGAATCGGTGTGCCTCCCCACTTGCTCGTTGAAGATCGCTTATTTCCCAAGCGCCACGATTGATGGCGCGGTTGGATTACCCATACCCGTATTGATGCGAATCCCGTGATAAGGGGACATGATCTCTACTTTGACAAGACGTGTCGAGGAAACCGCCTCGCAATATGCGATGTAGCTGGTTGTGGGAAAACGGTTCGAATAATGACTCGACTGTAGTGTCATGTCACGTTGTCTGAAGTTGTCAGCAGATTGCATTTGTGGAATATCGAGCAGTTTTTTTAGTTGTATCGACCTAGTCGCTCACTAATTGATCTTTATGGTGCTTTCTTTCTCTCTACGGTGGTATGTGAAGGTCATCTTGCAGGTCCTAACATGATTTAAGTGTTCGATAATTACTTTTGAATATTCGGAGGTGGAACCCGCCTTGCAATGCCGAAGAAAAACTGTGCACCGGACTCATCGTCATTGAAGCCTGGTTCAGGGGCTACTAAGGGAGTCCTGGATTAGGGGGTATCCGGACAGCTGGACTATATACTTTGGCCGGACTATTGGACCATGAAGATACAAGACTCAAGACTTCGTCCCGTGTCCGGATGGGACTCTCCTTTGCGTGGAAGACAAGCTTGGCGATCCGGATATTAGATTTCCTTCTTTGTAACCGACTCTGAGAAAACCCTAGCCCCCTCCAGTGTCTATATAAAGCAGAGGGTTTGGTCCATATAGGGACGATCATAACAGTCATAATCATCATAGTCTAGCTTCTAGGGTTTAGCCTCTACGATCTCGTGGTAGATCAACTCTTGTAATACTCATATCATCAAGATCAATCAAGCAGGAAGTAGGGTTTTACCTCCATCGAGAGGGCCCGAACCTGGGTAAAACATTGTGTCCCTTGCCTCCTGTTACCATTAGCCTTTGTCACAGCCTGATTTTTGACCCTTTCTTTTTCTTTTGTTTTTCCGAGCTTTTTGCCTGAGTTTTTTTTCGTGGCTTTGTGGTCTGGAAACTAAAGAAGATGCCCTCTTCTTTGCTTCCAGAGTGGCTTGTCATTCCCAAATCTTTCCCTAGACCCTGTCATTTCCATCCTAGCCCAATCCCAATATTCTTTTTATTGGGAATATTCCTTTTCTATTAAAGGAATAACTCAAATTGCCCTAGGTTGTGAAGCAACCTATATTTCCATCACTCCTAAAATTCCCAAATAATTCTCATAAATTGTGTGGGTCATATCTTGATCAAATATGACAAAACTCTTCATTCCTATGTTCAAAAATAATTCCCCAATAATTCATTTCCTATTCTGCCCTAAATGGCACTTTGTGAAGGAAGTGTCATTTATATTTCTCCTATTGACTCCCAACCTTTTTGGGCATGTTTACATGTCCAAATAAGTGCCCCATGCACAAGTTCAAATTTATTTGCCTAGCCAATCTTCCTCAGTGATGTTTCAAAGTTTCTGTCTGACATAAGGCTTTGTGAAGGAAGTACTAGCTAGGAGTACCCAAATGAGTTGAACTTTTGCACACTCCTTAATGTGCTCATATTAATCCCCTCCACCCATTTGCAGCCCCATCCAATCATCTATGTGAGCACAGGAGCAAATCTTTGTTTTTGGCAATATTTTCAGGTTGTGAAGCAAGTATATTTTATATTGCTTCAAAAATCCTGATAAATTACCATATCATTATTATGCCCATAAAACATCTCTCCACCCATTTTGGCATCATTTCAATGAGCCATTTGACCACCATAATTATTCCAAGGTTCTGGACAGAAATGATGTTTGTGAAGCAAGTGCTATTTTGGTTTGCCCATTTGGCATGAGCTTTTTACAGCATATTTATATGTCCATATCATGAGGATTTGCCAAGTTTCATCCTATTCCACCACTCTATGTGAGTGCATCTTGCTAATCTTCATTTCTGGACCAAGTATGCAGTTGTGAAGCAACTGCCGTAAAACTTGAACCTTTTACCCTCAAACTCACCAGGACTGTAGTCCTTCCTAGCCTAAAGATCCCAGACAACTACTTTGGCCCTTAGCAGTTCCTTGTTGACCTCATTGAGCTGATGAAGTTTACTGCAGTAAACTTCAGAGGGTTATATCTTTTTGACCAGAGCCCCTTTCACCTAGTTACCACCTCAGTGCAAACCCATCTTCGGAGGACTTACCACAAGGCATCAAATGCCAGCTGTTTGCCTTCAGGACATGCCAGCACTGGTGGTGACCACAGTTTTGGCATGCCATGAGCGCGTCCAGTGGTCGTTTGTGCTCGGGCCCCTCCCCATCTAGCTGTCTTCGCGCCCGTGCTCATGTCCAGTCGATTCCTCTTGTCGTCGCCGTCCCCCTGGACCCCTCTCCCCCTCTGGCATCTAGCTCACCGACGCTCGCCGACGAGTGCCCACGGGAGGACAGTGCTCTGACATGCTTTAATGGCGCTCGGCTTCTTCCTCTGCTTCCCCTCGATCCCTTCTACCCAGTGAGCTCCCCCCTATGCCCTCCCCGTTGTTTGCCCCGAGCCCATGCGCGCGGGCACGCGTCCGCGGCGCCGGACATGCATCGCCGACGGTGCCAGCTCGGCCCCCTCGCCCCACAGCTATTTAAGCCATCCCCGAGCCTCTCCGAGCACCCCACTGGCCTAGCCTCTCTCCCTGGACCTCGCCTAGCCTCTCCATTAAGCTCGAGGAGCTCCCGTTGCCGTCCATTGCCGCCATGGCCGCCGTCTCTGTCCTCCCCAATTCCGGCGATGGCGAGCCTCCCCCTCCTCTTCTCCACCTCCTGTAGACTCCCCAAGCCCCCTGGAGTCGCCCCATCTCCCTTCCCCTCGTCGGAGACCCCCTGCGTCGCCGTCCCCATATCTCAGCCGCCGTCGGCCGCTCCTCTGCAACCCCTCGCTACGGCCACCCCAGCCTTCCCCAGCACCGCCCTTTGCCGAGAATGGGCGCGGCTCGTTGAGGGAGTCCTGGATTAGGGGGTATCTAGACAGCCAGACTGTGAACAACGTCCGGACTATTGAAGCGTGGAGATACAAGACTCAAGACTTCGGCCCGTGTCCGGATGGGACTCTCCTTTGCGTGGAAGGCAATCTTGGCGATCCGGATATTATATTTCCTTCCTTGTAACCGACTCCATGTAAACCCTAGCCCTCTCCAGTGTCTATATAAACCAGAGAGGTTGGTCCTTAGAAGGCCGATCACAATTACAAGCATACCATCATAGGCTAGCTCTTAGGGTTTAGCCTCTACGATCTCGTGGTAGATCTACTCTTGTACTACCCATATCATCAATATTAATCAAGCAGGAAGTAGGGTTTTACCTCCATCGAGAGGGACCAAACCTGGGTAAACATCTGTGTCCCTCGCTTCCTGTTACCATCAGCCTTGACGCACAGATCGGGACCCCCTACCCGAGATCCGCCGGTTTTGACACCGACATTGGTGCTTTCATTGAGATTTCCTCTGTGTCGTCGCTATCAGGCTCGATGGCTCCTTCGATCATCATCAACAACGCTGTCCAGGGCCAGACTTTCCTCCCCAGACAGATCTTCGTGTTTGGCGGCTTCGCACTGCGGGCCAATTCGCTTGGCCACCTGGAGCAGATCGATAGCTATGCCCCCGGCCACCAGGTCAGATTCGGGAACTTGCACTACATAGCGGATATTCGCGGGGACTTGATCCTCGAGGGATTCGGGCCAGCGCCAGAAGCGCCGAACAGTCACGAGGAGCACGGCTTAGACTTGCTGTCAGACGTTGCGCGGGATATCACCCTGGCAGAAGCCTCAGATCTAAATCCGGGGCAGGTTGCGTTGCCTAAGGACGGAGGGCTGGACCCCGCCCCGCAGGCCATACCCTCGTTGGCGATGGAGCCAAACACAGGTCTCACCTCTGAGGGAGCCTGTGACTCCGGACCCTTGGATTCATATCCGAATGTAGGTTCCAGTCCGCGCGTCCCCGAGCCCGCCGATCCTGGTTGGGCTCCGGTGATGGAGTTCACAGCGGTGGACGTCTTTCAGCACTCGCCCTTTGGCGACATGTTGTACTTATTGAAGTCTCTCTCTTTGTCAGGAGACTCCGGGCCGAACTTTGTCCGGCTCGAGTGGGAAGCAGACAACAACGGAATTCGTTGCCCACCCACCACCCACTTCATTGCCACGATCTATGATCTAACCGACGTGCTTGACTTCGACCCCGAAGACATCGACGGTATGGACGACGATGTAGGAGAATTACAGGAGCCACCGCTCATCGGGCGGTGGACGTCCACCTCCTCATACAATATATATATGGTGGACACTCTGAAGGAAACAAATGGCGATGAGGCAACGGAGGATAACCCATCGGGAAGAAAAACAAAGCATGGGCGTCGTCGGCGCTGCTCCAAGCCCCGCCGTAGCAATACCGGCCCCGGAGACAAAAATAATCCGGATGGCGTCAAAGAAGAATATGACCCTGACCAGCCCGCCTTCAAGCAGGCCGAACAGGAAGATGAGAAGATCAGCCCAGAAGAACAGGCGACAGACGTATACCCGGAGGAGGACAACTACATGCCCCCCTCCGAAGACGAGATTAGCATCGGCGACGACGAATTCGGCGTGCCTGAGGATCCCGTGGAGCAGGAGCGCGTCAAGCGTAGGATTATAGCCACTGCGAGGAGCCTGAAGAAGAAGCAGCAGCAACTCCAAGCTGATCAAGATCTGCTCACAGATAGATGGACTGAAGTCCTGGCAGCCAGTCCTGGCAGCCGAGGAATATGGACTCGAACGCCAAACGGCTGACCGGCCACCGCGTGGCAGGGATAAAACGGGATATCAGCCCGGATACCAGCCCGCACCCCCACGCCAATATACTACGGCCCAGGGCAACAAACAAGACATGCAAGATATTCTGGAAAACAAAGTAGGACAGCCAAGATCGATATACGGATCGTGGGGGCGCGCCCCAGCGCGCGACGATGATCGTCGCGCCGGATACATCATCAACAAGTTCGGCCGGGCCGAACACAGCAACCTAGACCAATTCGAGCTGCGTAGCCACATAGCCCGGCACAGAGGCGCCGCACACCCCCTCTGCTTCACTGACGAAGTAATGGATCATGAATTCCCAGAAGGGTTCAAACCCGTAAACATCGAATCGTACGATGGCACCATAGACCCCGTAGTAACAGCCTGCCAGCAAATTCCATTGGCAGTTGGGAAAACCTAGAAGACGCATTCCTTGATAACTTCCAGGGCACATATGTGCGACCACCAGACGCCGATGACCTGAGCCACATTACTCAACAGCCCGGAGAGTCAGCCCGGAAATTCTGGACTCGGTTTCTTACTAAAAAGAACCAAATAGTCGATTGTCCGGATGCTGAAGCCTCGGCGGCTTTCAAGCATAATATCCGTGATGAGTGGCTCGCTCGACACCTCGACCAGGAAAAACCCAAGTCTATGGCAGCTCTCACAACCCTAATGACCCGCTTTTGCGCGGGTGAGGATAGCTGATTGGCTCACAGCGGCACCATGCCACATTCCGGCACTTCAGACGGCCGCGATGCTAATGGCAAGCCACGGCGTAACAGGCATAAGAGACGGAACAACAGCGACAACATTGAAGACACGGCGGTCAACGCCGGATTCAGCGGATCTAAGTCCGGTCAGCGGAAAAAGCCGTTCAAAAGAAATAATCAGGGACCGTCCAGCCTGTACCGCATACTGGAGCGCTCGTGCCAAATTCATGGCACCCCGGACAAGCCAGCCAACCACACCAATAGAGACTGCTGGGTGTTCAAACAAGCCGGTAAGATAAACGCTGAAAACAAGAACAAGGGGCTGCACAACAACGATGACGAAGAGCCCCGGCATCCGAACACGGGGGACAAAAGAAATTCCCCCCCCCCAGGTGAAAACGGTCAGCATGATCTACGCCACCCATATCCCCAAGCGGGAACGGAAGCGAGCACTACGGGACGTCTATGTGCTGGAGCCAGTCGCCCCCAAATTCAACCCATGGTCAGCTTGTCCAATCACCTTTCATCGTAGGGATCATCCTACTAGCATCCGTCATGGCGGCTCAGCCGCATTGGTCTTAGACCCAATCATTGACGGATTCCACCTCACGCGAGTCCTTATGGACGGCGGTAGCAGCCTGAACCTACTCTATCAGGACACAGTGCGCAAAATGGGAATTGACCCTTCAAGGATCAAGCCCACTAAAACCACCTTTAAAGGTGTTATTCCTAGAGTAGAGGCCCGCTGTATGGGCTCTATAACACTGGAAGTGGTCTTCGGATCCCCGGAAAACATCAGGAGCGAAGAGCTAATCTTTGACATCGTCCTTTTCGCAGTGGCTACCACGCACTGCTCAGACGAACCGCATTCGCTAGATTCAATGCGGTACCACATTATGCATACCTCAAGCTCAAGATGCCAGGACCGCGCGGGGTCATCACTATCAATGGAAATATGGACCGCTCCCTTCGAACAGAAGAGCATACGGCAGCCCTCGTGGCAGAAGTACAATGCGGCCTACTCCGACAAACCAATCCGGCGACAGCCTCGAGCACAGTCAAGCGAGTCCGGAGCACCCCGCAACAGGATCATCAGGAACGCCAAGAGTGTGATTAGCAGTCCGGCCTCCGCTCAAGCCCCTTCAAAGCAGCGTTCGTGCCACGCGTACACAATTACGCACTCAAGATACCATGGGCATAGGCGGAGGCGCATTAACAACTCAGTCAATAGTGCGGGTAACCGCCAAATACCTTCATACCCTTTCCCTCTTATATTTCAGGACACCGCATTAGTGCAGCATCCTCAGAAGAGTCGAATTGCCGGACTCATACGGGAGAGACATCCAAGGAGGCAACAGACATCGTGCACAGAAGAAAATACCCAGGTGGAATCTATTTACGATCATTGTACCTGCTTTATCTATCTGCACACCGCCCGCCTTTGGATAGGACATGTCAAATAGTCATATTTTACCTCTGCTTCATGCATCCGTTGTAAACATATGCTTAAACGTATTTTTCGTCAGTGGGAGATTATATATAGCGTCAACTTATTATCCTTATTTGAGTATTTTTCTCTTATAAATGTTTATTTGGTATGGCATCCGTACACCTTGGTACGGCCAGTTTGCCAGGGGCTTATCATCGCGCCCCGTAATATGGCAAATAAAGTCCGAACACTTTTGACAGTGCGGCACCCCGACCTTATAGCACTATATGCATCAGCTCCGAATCATGTCTTGGGTCTACAGTTGGGATAGCCCGGCTCCCTTGTTTTGGTGCCTTACGTTCCGTTATATCGGCTAAGGTAGCGCAGGGAGAACTACTACGATTGTGTGCCGGTTCTTCCGGACGAGCACCTCAGTAGAGAAAGCCGAAAACTGACCGGCATGAATTGGCGAGAGTTGGTCGCTGTTCGAGAGGTCTTAAAATCCTTAAAGATTTTCCGCTTTAGGCAATACATCGGCTTCGTCCGATCTAGGCGTGTATAGCGCCCGATTCGGCCTTCCGGATTCTAGGGGCTTCGCCAAAATTTAAAATTGTAGACTTCTATGGCTAAGTGAAAGTTATAAAGTCGCATAGTCCGATTGCCTTGTTCGCTGCGCCGGACACCTCCTTAAGGGACCAAGCATTTGGATAAAGAGTGTCCGGGTTTTCCACGAACACCCCAGTACTAGTTACGTGGGGGAGGAAGCCGACGACTGGCCTACTTTCAGAATTTTATAAACAGCCGCACAGAAGGTAATATTTTAAATAACAAAAGCGCTACATAGTGCAAGTAACTTTGTCTTTAAATTACAAACATGACAGAAGTGAATTCACTCTAAAATGGCGTCCTTGGTACACTCATCGGCGACGAGACGAGCACCCTTCATCACGCCATCATAGTACATCTCGGGATGGCGATGCGCCTTGCCCTCCGGCGGCCCGTCCTTGACCAGCTTCTCCGCATCCAGCTTGCCCCAATGCACCTTGACGCGGGCAAAAGCCCGGCGGGAACCTTCGATGCAAACGGATCGCTTGATCACCTCAAGCCGTGGACAGGCATCCACCATCCGCTTGATCAGGCCAAAGTAGCTACTGGGCAGGAGCTCACCCGGCCACATCCGGACTATGAAGCCCTTCATAGCCAGCTCGGCCGCCATGTGGAGTTCGACCAGCTTCTTCAGTTGGTCGCTCAGAGGCATCGGATGTTCGGCCCCATCATACTGGGACCAGAATAGATTCTCCGTTGAGCTCCCCTCCTGGGCACGGTAGAACTCCGCAGCGTCTGATGCGCTGCGTGGCAGATCTGCAAATGCCCCTGGAGAGCTCCGAATTCGAGTAAGTAAAAGAAGCACCTCCTCCACATGTTTGCTTTGCATAAAGAACTTCTTACCCGCTGCTATCTTTTTGGCCTCTTGGATCACCTGTTGTGCTTTCCCGCCTCGGTCTTGGCGTCTTTAAAATTTACAAGGGCCTTCGCAAGCTCGGCCTCTTTCACCTCAAGCATATGCTCCACGGACTCGCACTTCTTGCCGAGGTCCCGGAGCTCTTGTTGTACCTCGCCCACTCTAGCACTTTGCTTTTCGCGCTCCTTACATTCCGAGGCCGCCTTGTCTTCGTCCTCGGACAAGGCCTTCTTCAGGGATGCCACTTCGGCGGTGGCCCCTGTTACACAGTCACGACACTTAGGTGTTAGACTCACCAATTTTGACTATCCTCAAATACATAAGAGAGGGAATCGCTTACCCTTGTTCTCTTCGAGCTGCCTCTTCGTGAGTTCGAGCTCTCCCTGCACCTGCTCCAGGTCCCGCTTTAGCTCGGCAACCTCGGCGGTATGGGCAGCAGCAGCAAGCAGCACAGCATGCTTATTCACAATAATACTTATTAGACTCCTGCGGATTATATTTGACCCCACGTTTGGTTTTTCCTTCCGAACACCAAACAGAGTATCAGGGGCTACTACCTATCGCGTGGTAATTTTGCACATATTTATTACTTACCTCGAAGCCTGTCAGGAGGCTGGTGCAAGCTTCGGTTAGTCCGTTTCTAGCGGACAAAACCTTTCGAATCACCGTACTCATGAGAGTACGTTGATCTTCGTCCATGGAAGCGCCGCGAAGCGCTTCCATCAGACAGTCCGGCGCCTCATGTGCAACGGAAGTCCTCCATACAAACGGCTCGCCCTCCCTAACGAGGGGTTGCCCGCCTGAGTCCGGAACCATCGAAGGTTCCGAAATTGTGTTCGGCTGAGAGCCCGGCTGGCCATGGCTCTCGTCGACACGATCCGCGGGGATCTTGAACCCCGCGTGTCCGACGTCTGGGACCCCACCTCGGGGCGTCTCCAGAGTCACCTCCCCCCGCTCTGGGAGCCTTTGGGACAACACCTCCGTGTCGTCCGCGGGTTGAGGAGTAGTGGTTGTCGGAAGCGAATTCATCTCCGAATTGCTCAGGGACCCGGAGGAAGATACCTCGGGGTGATCCCTGGCTAGACTGCACGTATGTTCGGCGTTAAACAAAAGCTATAGAGTGAAGTTTTGACGGAGTGCGGACACTTACGATCGCACTAAGGGCTTCCCCCTCGGCAGCCACCCCTCCTCGCTGAGAGCAGCCATAGCAGAGTAGTCCGGAAGGGGGCCCCTTCCCCTTCTTGGACGCCCCAGCCTCCCCTCCCGGGGCGGCTTTCCTCTTCTTCTCTCCCCCAGTGTGGGGAGGTAGAATCTCTTCCTGATCCCCCTCCCCCCCGCCTTCGCGGGAGGTATCCATCTCGTCGTCATCAGACGACAGGGGAATGACGGCCCTGCACCGAGGGCCTTTTTCGGCCCCTCGGTTCGCTTCCCCGGGCCTCTCATCCTCTTCAGATGGGGCGTCTTCTTCTTCCTCCCCCCCTTTGTGGGAGGAGTCCGCCTCGTCGTCTTCGGACGAGGCTTCCGGCACGACCTTACGCCGGAGATCCTTTCGGATCCCCGGGGCCTTCTTCTCGGCCTTCTTCTCCGGCACCTTGTACGGTGCCGGGACCAGCATCTCCGTCAGGAGAGCATCAGCTGGGCCTTCTGGCAGCGGAGCCAGACAGTAAACCTGCTCCGCTGTCTCCACATAATCCTGAAGCAAACATGCATAATTACTTAAGGCTCTCCCATGAATATACTGGAAAGGACCGGGTCTGGTGGCAGTCTAAGAACTCACCTCACTAGGAGCCCGCGCGGCGTGAAGCTCGCGGTCCTCGGATGTGGGAGGAGGTACTTCAGAGGCCTTGAATAGAACCTTCCTTGCGCCTTTGTGCATCATGTCGTAGAGCTTCAGGAGCGTCCGGTGTTCGGTCGGGACGAACTCCCACAGATTGACTGCCCGCCTCTGGCAGGGCAGGATCCGGTGAACGAGCATGACCTGGATCACGTTGACAAGCTTGATGTTCATGTCCTTCATTCTTTTGATGCATGTCTGGAGTCCGGTCAGCTTCATAGAATCGCCCCAGGATAGGCCCTTCCTTTCCCAGGAGGTGAGCCGCATGGGGGCTCCGGATCTGAATTCGGGGGCCGCCGCCCAGTTGGCGCCGCACAGCTCGGTGATGTAGAACCACCCCGATTGCCATCCTTTTACGATCTCCGCAAAGGAGCCGTCCAGCCATGTGACATTGGGCATTCTGTCCACCATGGCCCCTCCGCACTCCGCTTGTTGGCCGCTTACGACCTTCGGCTTCACGCAGAAAGTTTGCAGCCATAAGCCGAAGTGAGGCCGGATGCGGAGGAAGGCCTCGCGTATGACGATGAACGCCGAGATGTTGAGGCCAAGATTTGGTGCTAGATCATGGAAATCTAGCCCATAGTAGAACATGAGCCCGCAGACGAAGGGATGGAGTGGAAATCCCAGTCCACGGACGAAGTGGGCGATGAATACGACCCTCTCGTGGGGTCCTGGGGTCGGAATGACCTGCCCGGCGTCTGGTAAACGGTGCGCTATGTCCGTGGCCAAGTATCCGGCCGCCCGAAGATTTGCGATGTGCTTCTCCTTGACGGTGGAAGCCACCCACTTGCCTCCTGTTCCGGACATGTTTAGCTGTGCGGAGAAGATTTGGGCTTGGGCGCTGGAGCTCGAGGGGGCAAGAGTGGGCAAAGGAGAAAGAAGGCGTGGGTGAAAATGGGGAAATCTTATCCCTTTATAGAGGAGCCGAGAGCGGTGCGCCTCCCCACTTGCCCGTTGAGAATCGCTTGTTTCCCAAGTGCCACGGTTAATGGCGTGGTGAGATTACCCATACCCGTATTGATGAGAATCCCATGATAAGGGGACACGATCTCTGCTTTCATAAGACATGTCACAGAATCCGCCTCGCAATATGCGTTGTAGCTGGTTGTGGGAAAACGGATCGAATAATGATCCAACCGTAATAACATGTCACGTCATCAGAAAAAGTTGTCAGCAGATTACATTTGTGAAATATCATTCTCTCTATGGTGGCATATGAAGATCATCTAGCATATCCGGACACGGTCTAAGTGTTCGATGATTGCTTTGGAGTATTCGGTTTATCTCGTTTCAACCAGAGCGGTTTCGAATTCCTTCTTGTCCATTGTACTCGTCATTCATAGCTTTGCAACCTCCAAGGTTCACATGGTGTTCCTTGTTTCATTTTCTACCGCAGTGCTCTCAATTGTGTTCAACTCTGTTGTGTTCTTTCTTTCAACTTTTCAACCTCTCAAGGTTCTTTGGTTTCACTCATTGGTCGAAGAAGCAACTTAGTTTTACCTCTTCTCTTCCTCTTCCGTTTTCCTCCGGTGCCATTCTAGATCTCGGGACGAGATCCTCTTGTAGTGGTGGAGTGTTGTAACGCCCCGAGACCGACGCTCCAGAAGACTTCCAGGGTTTCCGAGTTTCGCCGTGTGTTTCTTTTGTGCTTGCTCTTTTATTTTTGCATTGCATCATGTCATCATGCCATCATGCCATTTAATTTTAAAACTCATCTAAATAAATTGTATGGGTCTTCGATCCATTTAAATCGAGGGAAGGGTGACTTCTCTTTATAACATATCGTCCCAATATTAGGGAGCTATATTAAATATTTCTTTAATTTGGAAATCACCATAACACACTTGCAAAATAATTCCCCATGCCTTTGTTATCTCACTTCTTGACCTCAAACTTTGTCCAATAAATTATTTCATCATTTTCCGGAGCTCCACCAAAAATCCGAACATTTTTGGACCTTCCCAAACCCGCACTTCCATTCAAATCATTTGAATTTAAATTCAAATGAGTTTGAATTTAAATCTTGCAATCTTGGCCATTCCTATTTTCTTGGATCAAGCTCATTTTTGTGAGTCCGGGAAAATTAACCGCATGCCCAAATTCTTCCTCTAACCTTCTCTTCTCTTTTTTCCTTTCTTCCAGTTCTCTGTTAATGAAAAGAGAAGAGAAGGAAGAAGCCTTGCAGCCCAGCCAGGCCTCTGGCCACTTCTTTCTCCACTGGGCCGGCCTCCCAAAGCCCAGCCTCCCTTCCTAACCCTAGCCCCTTGCTCGATCCCCATCTCTCCCTTCGTTCTCCCCCCGCGCCGCAGCGCACCCTCCACTTGATCTCCATCTCCCTCGTCCTCCCTCTAGTGCCCGATTGCTCCCCTGCTCCCTTCCCTTGCGCCGCGCCCCTCCTCTCGCTCGACCCCCTCGCTCTCACCCTCTCGTGCCCTCCCGAGCCGCAGAGAAGAGAGAAGGAGGGCTCATGCCCGATCGTCGCCCCTGCCCTGTTTCCCATGGCGCTGCACCAGCCTCGCTAGCAGCCGCCGTGTCGTCCATGGCGTCGGCCGGACCTCGACAGCGCCGCCGCCTCAAGCTCCAATCCGGTCGGCCCCATCGCCCTATCCCAGCCGTCCTTCTCCTTCCCTCGCGAAGCCGAGGGCATCGAGCTCGTCACCCCACCTCCAAGTCCTCCGTCGCTGCCGGACCAGATCCATCGTCGCTCCTGCCATCCCCGCGCCCAGCCGTGCCAGCGAGCAAGCCGCTGCCGTCTGCCTCGCCGCGGTTTCCCTCGTCGCACCTCTTCGAGCAGAAGCTCCGCCTTCCTGCACGCGCGTGCCCACTGCTGGTCTCGTGCCAGGGCCCCTCCTCCTCACGGCCATGGTGTTCGTCGTGGCTGTACAGAGCCGGCACGTTGCTGCTGCTTCGCTGCCCACCTCCCTTCGTTGACCACCAAGACCCGAGGCCTTTTGTGTTGCTTCGTTTGGATGCGTCAAGTTGTGTACGACTACGTGGATTCGCCAAGTACCACGACGACCATCAACATGTACCTCTACCCACGACCCGGGAACATCTACGACCCGTGAACGACTACCGTCGCGAGAACGACTACTTCAACTACCGTCGCCAAGATCGCGAGTACCTCTACCGTCGCCGCGAACGACTACTTCCACGACGTCCGTGAACCACTACTTCCACTACGACCGCTACGAGAACGTCTACTTCCTCTACATCGTATCAAACTCGAACCACCCCGAAATGCATGCTTCGAAGGTATAACGATCAGCCGACCGCCCGTGAACGATTGAATGTGTGTTGTATGAGATGCACCCTATGTTTGCACCGTGCCCGTTTGTTTCGTGCACGTTCCTCGTTTGCCATGCCGCCGTACCGTGGGAACCCGGAATTCGGGAGCACCCCACCATTATTGCATGACTCGCATCCGCACGCCCACTTCTTTTGCACCGGTATCTCCCTGAGCTACCGGAAACGATATGTTGCCGTGGCACCATTTTTGTTTCGCCGCCGTGGCACCCTTTTCGTTCCGCCATGGTGACCAAATGTTCCATATCTTGCTCATGTCAACATTTTCATAAAATTGCTTAAAACTTCTTTATGTCATCCGCATCATGATAACAACATTTAAATGCTTAAAATTGTTGTTGCATTAAATTGCTAAATGACATGTGGGGATTTTCCGGAATTGTTGTTTGTTGTTCCGGGCTCATTTAAATTTGCCTAAATAGTTAGTTTAATTATGCTTCACCCCTTGCCATGTTTAATAACATTTAATATTGTTGAGTAGCTTATAATGAGAGAGAACTAAATAATTGATGTGGTGTTTCGTCAATATGCAACTCGTTGCATATTGAGCTCCATTTAAATTGTAGTGTTGTTTGCTTTACCTTGCCATGCCACGCCTCATTAAACCGGACATGCATCATACTTGATTGTGCATCATGCCATGATTATGCTTGTGTGTTTACTATGTTGTTTGCTTCTTTCCGGTTTGCTTTTTTCGTTAGCTTCGGTTTCGTTCCGGAGTTGTGAGGATTCGTTCGACTACGTCTGTTTGTCTTCTTCATGGACTCGTTCTTCTTCCTATCGGGATCTCAGGCAAGATGACCATTACCCTCGATATCACTTCTATCTTTGCTTGCTAGTTGCTTCGTTCTATCACTATGCTGCGCTACCTATCACTTGTTTACCATGCCTCCCATATTGCCATGTCAGCCTCTAACCTTTTCACCCTTCCTAGCAAACCGTTGCTTGGCTATGTTACCGCTTTTGCTCAGCCCCTCTTATAGCATTGTTAGTTGCAGATGAAGTTGAAGATTGCTCCATGATGGACAGGATTATGTTGGGATATCACAATATCTCTTATTTAAATTAATGCATCTATATATTTGGTAAAGGGTGGAAGACTCGGCCTTATGCCTCGTGTCTTGTTCCACTCTTGCCGCCCTAGTTTTCCGTCATACCGGTGTTATGTTCCCGGATTTTGCGTTCCTTACGCGGTTGGGTGATTTATGGGACCCCCTTGACAGTTCGCTTTGAATAAAACTCCTCCAGCAAGGCCCAACCTTGGTTTTAACATTTGCCACCTAAGCCTTTTTCCCTTGGGTTCTGCAGACTCAAGGGTCATCTTTATTTACCCCCCGGGCCAGTGCTCCTCCGAGTGTTGGTCCAAACTAGAGCCCTTTGCAGCGCCCCCTCAAGGAAAATTGAGGTCTGGTTTTAGTTGTACGGATTGCTCATCCGTTGTGCCCTGAGAACGAGATATGTGCAGCTCCTATCGGTATTTGTCGACACATCAGGCGGCTTTGCTGGTCTTGTTTTACCATTGTCGAAATGTCTTGTAAACCCGGATTCTGAGTCTGATCGGTCTTCCTGGGAGAAGGTATATCCTTCGTTGATCGCGAGAGCTTATCATGGGCTAAGTTGGGATACCCCTGCAGGGTATAAACTTTCGAAATCCGTGCCTGCGGTTATAGGCAGATGGGAATTTGTTAATGTCCGGTTGTAGATAACTTGACACCAGATCCGAATTAAAACGCATCAACCGCGTGTGTAGCCGTGATGGTCTCTTTTTGGCGGAGTCCGGGAAGTGAACACGGTTTTGGGTTATGTTTGACGTAAGTAGGAGTTTAGGATCACTTCTTGATCATTGCTAGCTTCACGACCGTTCCTTTGCTTCTCTTCTCGCTCTTATTTGCGTATGTTAGCCACCATATATGCTTAGTTGCTGCTGCAACCTCACCACTTTACCCCTTCCTTTCCCATAAGCTTAAATAGTCTTGATCTCGCGGGTTTTGAGATTGCTGAGTCCTCGTGACTCACCAGATACTATCACAACAGTTGCAAGTGCCGATGATACCAGTGCAGATGATGCAACCGAGCTCAGATGGGAGCTCAACGAAGATCTTAGTTGTTGTTATGTTTCGTTTCATGTTGATCAGTAGTGGAGCCCAGTTGGGACGATCGGGGATCTAGCAGTTGGGTTATCTTCTTTTCTTTTGGCTTCGTTCGTAGTCGGACTATGTGTGTACTCTGAATGATGTATAATTTATTATATGTTCATTGTGTGAAGTGGCGATTGTAAGCCAACTCTTTATCCCAGTCTTGTTCATTACATGGGATTGTGTGAAGATGACCCTTCTTGCGACAAAACCACAATGCGGTTATGCCTCTAAGTCGTGCTTCGACACGTGGGAGATATAGTCGCATCGTGGGTGTTACAAGTTGGTAATCAGAGCCATCCCCGACTGAGGAGCCCCCTGCTTGATTGTTTGCTGGCGTTGTTGAGTCTAGAACAAAAAATGTTTTGAGTCTTAGGATTATATATATCGGAGAGTAGGATTATTTTTACTCCTCAGTCCCTTCGTCGCTCTGGTGAGGTCTCCTGACGTAGATGTTTTGACTTTCCTCTCCTCAAATTTCACTAATTTTTTTTAGGATCACGCGGGTATCTTGGGATCGTTCCGATAATCTTATGGCGAGAACATTGTTCTTGGTGCCTCCTGACATTTAGGGGTTGTGGCAGTGTCCCGGGGAGTTGAGCTCCGAGGTGTTGTTGTCATAATTTTATCGTTGCAGTTCTGGAATACCTGAGTTTTGCCGACATCGAAAATCTCTTTTATGCAGTTGTTGGTGAGATAACCTCGACGTCACCCAGTACTAGGGCGGGAGTTCGGGAGTATTGCCATAACTCGTATAACGGATGCTTTTCGAAGGTTGAGGTACACGATTTCCGAAGGTTTCTTGGTTATGTGTTGACGGATGGATACAGCTTGGATGTAGGGATTGTTAGTTTTGGGTGAGATATATTGCTTCCCCTGTATCCCCAACACCAGATTGCATAACCAGAAAGTTTCGGGAGTTTTATAGGTGGGAATTCAAGTAGCTCTAGTTTTGTTTTCTTTCCGACAGATGCATGATATGAGATTGGGGTTCGACGTCTAGTGGTCCGCCTTTCCACGGTCGTTTTTACAGTGGTCTCGTTGTGTCTTAAAGAACCCTTGGCTATGCTAGTTCGGGGACACTTCGTATGTCATGTGCACTGCCTTGTACATGATGGTGTTGTACACTCGAGCCCGTGTGGGCCCCACCACGAAATCTTCGAACGAAATCTCTATCATATGTTTGTTCCGGCTTATTCTGCAAGCCAAATCCTTTCTTTTGTTTCATTTGTGGTATTCGAGTTGCTTCGAAGTCAAATGTTGAATCCATACCTTCCCTAAACGTTGTTCTCATATGGCTATGTGAATACTAATCCTTCTTGATCATCGAGATTGTCATGTTAATTCTTTTCCAACCGGCGTGCTTCTCTTCAAGTGGATCCGAACATTTCAACATTCGCAAGATCAATTCTAAGTTTTCTCAACGGTATCCATTCCATCCGTCCCAAGTTGCCTTTGTTTCCCGCCCTCCCACCCTTTTTCTTCAAGGACTCAGATTTCTTAATCATGTATCCTTTTATTTGTGAGAAGTCTCTCCATTCTTTTCCGTCAATGTTCTTATCCGGTGATTTTCCATGAAGATGCTCAACAGTTTCAAGTTCATCATCCTTCGTTGTTGTTTCTTCTCCGGTGGGTCCAGTTCAAGCTTTGTCGATCATATCTCTTTCCTCCTTTCAAATGTTTTCTCATGCCGGTGCACCTCTTAATCATCAACTTCTCGCCATTCATTTGTTTTGGAGTACTGAAGATTTCTCAGAAGAATCATGTTTCCATTCTTAATCCATTCGAGTACTTCGAGGTTTTTCTCTAATTCAAGCTATTTAATTCAACCGGTGCAATTTCCCTTTCAAGTAATTGTTCAACGGTGTATATTTTAGTGGGCCCTAACCCACAGGTCTTTTCCCAGGATCTTACCTGACTCTTCTAATTTTCCCGGAGCCATTCCCAAATTCTTTTCGAAGTTTGATGTAAGAATGAATTATCATCAGTCAAATGTCTTTCTCCAAGATCTTTCAAATTCTTTCGTCATTGGTTCAACCTTTGAAATTTTCATTCTGGAGTGTCTCAACAATTCATGGTGGTTCTCGTCATCATTCTCAGCATGTGAAGACCGAAGAAGAGTTTCTCTTAAATCCTTACCCGTTCTTCCAAAGATTCATGGTTCTAGCTTCATACCATCCTCTCATAATTGTTTTCGATTGTGAGAATTATTTTCAACCATCCGGAGCATTTCATTAGTTATTTCCATTTCTTTCCTCCGAAGGCCATCATGTCATAATTCTTCTTTCTCAGCTTTCAGCTCTCATTCTCCAAATCTTACCGGTGAATCATTCAAATATTCTCTAATCAATTCATGATCTCTTCGTTCTCATGTATCTAAATCCCCTCAAGTACCTTCATTCGTTTTTCAATTCTTCCCGGCGAATTGTGCCTTTACTACTTTCATTTTCAATTATTACGGTGGTTCATTCAAGATTTCTCTTCCTTCGTTATCGTATCAATTCATTCGTTCTTTTGTGGTTTCAATCCTACCGGTGGTTGTTGAAGACCTTCTCAAGTTTTGAGCTATATCTCTCTTAATCCTTTCTACGAGAATAAGTAGTATGCCAAATCTGTTGCTTGTCATCAATTTAAATTGGTGAAGGATGCGCATAATGTAATTCTTATTATTGTTTCATCCAAGTGATCTAGTTTCTTCTTTCCAGAGTTGTTCATCATGTCACATTTCTCGGTTTGAGAGGTTTCATCTTTTCCTTTTCTGGAGTTCCAAGTTTTCTCGATAATCTCGTCGCAAAGCTCCATCTAAATCATCACAAGGCTTCACCTTGTGTTTTCAACTTCTCTTTCTTTTTATCATCCTTTTATTACCGGAGTTCTCCATGGAGGCTCTACATGGTGGTTCGTCAAGGATTCTTTGCATCCTCCAATTGTTCTTCAAGATTTCTCTCGAAGTTATGACCCGCCAAGCTATACTCAAAAATTAAACATGGTGCTCAACACATGTTTTGTTTTGAGGCGTTCAAGTATTCTTCATCTTACATTCAAGTGCAATTCTTCCTACCTTATCTTTTGAGGTGGTGTTATGTCATTTTGGATAATTTCCCTTCGAGTTTCATGATTCACAAGTTTTCAAGAGTGACATATTTAAGTCCATCATTTTCTCTTTGTTCAAGAGATCTTTTCAACCGCCAACCTCTTCATTGGAGTTATCTTGGTATAGATTTCACCTAAAGCCTTTCCTAAGGAATGTTGCTATTTGTGGTGCTTATCAATGATCCAAGTTTTCTCCTATCCTCTCGGCGAAGCAGTTTTCATCTCTTCGTTGATCTCAAGCAAGCAATTGTTTCAGTTAGTGGCCGGTTGTCACCTCATAGTTTTGACATGTTTTCCATAAGCCCACAACAAGCTTATCCTTTCGTTGTTGTTAATCCAACAGCTCCATTCTAGTTTTTCCTGTAAGCGTGCTCTTTCAAGATCAAGTTTTCCTCCGTTCATTCCATTCCATTCTTTCATTTCTTCCGGAGGCATTGTGATGTTGTGCTCTTCACCCATCACGTCGTTTTGTCAAGTTCGTGTTCTTTTCTTGCTTATCCATTTAACCGGAGTGTTATGTTCTCTGCTAAGTTCTTTTCATCTTATCAAGTCTTGCATCTCTTTTCAACCGGAGTGCAGTCCGAATTTGTTCTTCCTTGTTCCTTGTTTATCTCGTTTCAACCAAAGCGGTTTCGAATTCCTTCTTGTCCATTGTACTCGTCATTCATAGCTTTGCAACCTCCAAGGTTCACATGGTGTTCCTTGTTTCATTTTCTACCGCAATGCTCTCAATTGTGTTCAACTCTGTTGTGTTCTTTCTTTCAACTTTTCAACCTCTCAAGGTTCTTTGGTTTCACTCATTGGTCGAAGAAGCAACTTAGTTTTACCTCTTCTCTTCCTCTTCCGTTTTCCTCCGGTGCCATTCTAGATCTCGGGACAAGATCCTCTTGTAGTGGTGGAGTGTTGTAACGCCCCGAGACCGACGCTCCAGAAGACTTCCAGGGTTTCCGAGTTTCGCCGTGTGTTTCTTTTGTGCTTGCTCTTTTATTTTTGCATTGCATCACGTCATCATGCCATCATGCCATTTAATTTTAAAACTCATCTAAATAAATTGTATGGATCTTCGATCCATTTAAATCGAGGGAAGGGTGACTTCTCTTTATAACATATCGTCCCAATATTAGGGAGCTATATTAAATATTTCTTTAATTTGGAAATCACCATAACACACTTGCAAAATAATTTCCCATGCCTTTGTTATCTCACTTCTTGACCTCAAACTTTGTCCAATAAATTATTTCTTCATTTTCCGGAGCTCCACCAAAAATCCGAACATTTGTGGACCTTCCCAAACCCGCACTTCCACTCAACTCATTTGAATTTAAATTCAAATGAGTTTGAATTTAAATCTTGCAATCTTGGCCGTTCCTATTTTCTTGGATCAAGCTCATTTTTGTGAGTCCGGGAAAATTAATCGCATGCCCAAATTCTTCCTCTAACCTTCTCTTCTCTTTTTTCCTTTCTTCCAGTTCTCTGTTAATGAAAAGAGAAGAGAAGGAAGAAGCCTTGCAGCCTAGCCAGGCCTCTGGCCACTTCTTTCTCCACTGGGCCGGCCTCCCAAAGCCCAGCCTCCCTTCCTAACCCTAGCCCCTTGCTCGATCCCCATCTCTCCCTTCGTTCTCCCCCCGCACCGCAGCGCACCCTCCGCTTGATCTCCATCTCCCTCGTCCTCCCTCCAGCGCCCGATCGCTCCCCTCCACAGCGCCGCCGCCTCAAGCTCCAATCCGGTCGGCCCCATCGCCCTGTACCAGCCGTCCTTCTCCTTCCCTCGCGAAGCCGCGAGCATCGAGCTTGTCGCCCCGCCTCCAAGTCCTCCATCGCCGCCGGACCAGATCCATCGTCGCTCCTGCCATCCCCGCGCCCAGCCGTGCCAGCGAGCAAGCCGCTGCCGTCTGCCTCGCCGCGGTTCCCCTTGTCGCACCTCTTCGAGCAGAAGCTCCGCCTTCCTGCACGCGCGTGCCCGCTGCTGGTCTCGTGCCAGGGCCCCTCCTCCTCACGGCCATGGTGTTCACCGTGGCTGTACAGAGCCGGCACGTTGCTGCTGCTTCGCCGCCCGCCTCCCTTCGTTGACCACCAAGACCCGAGGCCTTTTGTGTTGCTTCGTTTGGATGCGTCAAGTTGTGTACGACTACGTGGATTCGCCAAGTACCACGACGACCATCAACATGTACCTCTACCCACGACCCGGGAACATCTACGACCCGTGAACGACTACCGTCGCGAGAACGACTACTTCAACTACCGTCGCCAAGATCGAGAGTATGTCTACCGTCGCCGCGAACGACTACTTCCACGACGTCCGTGAACCACTACTTCCACTACGACCGCTACGAGAACGTCTACTTCCTCTACATCGTATCAAACTCGAACCGCCCCGAAATGCATGCTTCGAAGGTATAACGATCAGCCGACCACCCGTGAACGATTGAATGTGTGTTGTATGAGATGCACCCTATGTTTGCACCGTGCCCGTTTGATTCGTGCACGTTCCTCGTTTGCCATGCCGCCGTACCGTGGGAACCCGGAATCCGGGAGCACCCCACCATTCTTGCATGACTCGCATCCGCACGCCCACTTCTTTTGCACCGGTATCTCCCTGAGCTACCGGAAACGATATGTTGTCGTGGCACCATTTTTGTTTCGCCGCCGTGGCACCCTTTTCGTTCCGCCATGGTGACCAAATGTTCCATATCTTGCTCATGTCAACATTTTCATAAAATTGCTTAAAACTTCTTTATGTCATCCGCATCATGATAACAACATTTAAATGCTTAAAATTGTTGTTGCATTAAATTGCTAAATGACATGTGGGGATTTTCCGGAATTGTTGTTTGTTGTTCCGGGCTCATTTAAATTTGCCTAAATAGTTAGTTTAATTATGCTTCACCCCTTGCCATGTTTAATAACATTTAATATTATTGAGTAGCTTATAACGAGAGAGAACTAAATAATTGATGTGGTGTTTCATCAATATGCAACTCGTTGCATATTGAGCTCCATTTAAATTGTAGTGTTGTTTGCTTTACCTTGCCATGCCATGCCTCATTAAACCGGGCATGCATCATACTTGATTGTGCATCATGCCATGATTATGCTTGTGTGTTTACTATGTTGTTTGCTTCTTTCTGGTTTGCTTTTTTCATTAGCTTCGGTTTCATTCCGGAGTTGTGAGGATTCGTTCGACTACGTCTGTTTGTCTTCTTCATGGACTCGTTCTTCTTCCTATCGGGATCTCAGGCAAGATGACCATTACCCTCGATATCACTTCTATCTTTGCTTGCTAGTTGCTTCGTTCTATCACTATGCTGCGCTACCTATCACTTGTTTACCATGCCTCCCATATTGCCATGTCAGCCTCTAACCTTTTCACCCTTCCTAGCAAACCGTTGCTTGGCTATGTTACCGCTTTTGCTCAGCCCCTCTTATAGCGTTGTTAGTTGCAGGTGAAGTTGAAGATTGCTCCATGATGGACAGGATTATGTTGGGATATCATAATATCTCTTATTTAAATTAATGCATCTATATATTTGGTAAAGGATGGAAGACTCGGCCTTATGCCTGGTGTTTTGTTCCACTCTTGCCGCCCTAGTTTTCCGTCATACCGGTGTTATGTTCCCGGATTTTGCGTTCCTTACGCGGTTGGGTGATTTATGGGACCCCCTTGACAGTTCGCTTTGAATAAAACTCCTCCAGCAAGGCCCAACCTTGGTTTTAACATTTGCCACCTAAGCCTTTTTCCCTTGGGTTCTGCAGACTCAAGGGTCATCTTTATTTACCCCCCCGGGCCAGTGCTCCTCCGAGTGTTGGTCCAAACTAGAGCCCTTTGCAGTGCCCCCTCAAGGAAACTTGAGGTCTGGTTTTAGTTGTACGGATTGCTCATCCGTTGTGCCCTGAGATCGAGATATGTGCAGCTCCTATCGGGATTTGTCGGCACATCGGGCGGCTTTGCTGGTCTTGTTTTACCATTGTCGAAATGTCTTGTAAACCGGGATTCCGAGTCTGATTGGGTCTTCCTGGGAGAAGGTATATCCTTCGTTGATCGCGAGAGCTTATCATGGGCTAAGTTGGGACACCCCTGCAGGGTATAAACTTTCGAAAGCCGTGCCTGCGGTTATAGGCAAATGGGAATTTGTTAATGTCTGGTTGTAGATAACTTGACACCAGATCCGAATTAAAACACATCAACCGCGTGTGTAGCCGTGATGGTCTCTTTTCGGCGGAGTCCGGGAAGTGAACACGGTTTTGGGTTATGTTTGACGTAAGTAGGAGTTCAGGATCACTTCTTGATCATTGCTAGCTTCACGACCATTCCTTTGCTTCTCTTCTCGCTCTTATTTGCGTATGTTAGCCACCATATATGCTTAGTTGCTGCTGCAACCTCACCACTTTACCCCTTCCTTTCCCATAAGCTTAAATAGTCTTGATCTCGCGGGTTTTGAGATTGCTGAGTCCTCGTGACTCACCAGATACTATCACAACAGTTGCAAGTGCCGATGATACCAGTGCAGATGATGCAACCGAGCTCATATGGGAGCTCAACGAAGATCTTAGTTGTTGTTATGTTTCGTTTCATGTTGATCAGTAGTGGAGCCCAGTTGGGACGATCGGGGATCTAGCAGTTGGGTTATCTTCTTTTCTTTTGGCTTCGTCCGTAGTCGGACTATGTGTGTACTCTGAATGATGTATGATTTATTATATGTTCATTGTGTGAAGTGGCGATTGTAAGCCAACTCTTTATCCCAGTCTTGTTCATTACATGGGATTGTGTGAAGATGACCCTTCTTGCGACAAAACCACAATGCGGTTATGCCTCTAAGTCGTGCTTCGACACGTGGGAGATATAGCTGCATCGTGGGTGTTACACCGGTGCCTCCTCTGTTCCAGTCAAGAGCAGGGAGAGGAGGAAGAAGACACGGGCCAGGTGGGCGTTGACCCTTCTGCGTGGACCCTGTGGCCCCACTTGTCGGCGACCCTGATGCCCGGCCCCGCCTCTGCCCCTTTAACCAGTCCAACGCCACGTCAGATAAGTGAAGGTGCATTTCCAGTTTACGTTTTCACCGATTAAAAGCATATTTCTAACTTTGCGCTTCTGCCTTATCCACTCAGGGACCCGACTGTGAATATATTTTTTGCAGAAAAGTCCCTGAACTTCAAACCTCCATATCTTGTTAACCGTAACTCCAATTGAGGTGAAACCAACGCTCACTTCTTCGTTTCGTCGAGCCCTTTCCGTTGGTGTCACTTTCGTTATGTTTTGGCATACTGAAAATGACCTTTATGCCCTTGCCCTTATTCAGCCTCCTCCGAGAGTGAACGTTTTCCAACAAATCTTTCCGCGGCTTCACCACACTTCTCCCCAGTGCCTTCTTCATCCCCAGGCAAGCCACAATACCCATGTGCATGATAGTCATACAGTAGCCATGGTTTTCAACTTGAATCTTTATTAAATGTTTGCTTGTTGAAAAGTTGGTTATCGTTGTTCCGGTGATGGTCAGATTTGCATGTTCACTTTTATGCTATATTGTTTTGTACTCTGTGATCATGTTATACCTGCTAGCATTACCTTTCTTATGATTATGCTAGTTAGTAATACATGTTGATGTTGGAGATGGTCATGCTAGTCAGTAAGCGATGTTCAGTGGATATGAGTTATTGTTGGTATGATGGAAAGATATGTGATACTCTCATGATGATGTTGATATCATGTTCATGTATTATAGTTGGCATCATGTTATTTTATCATGGCTCAGCATATTTGAATTCAAGTTAACCGGATTAAATTGAACTTGAACAACGGTTGGCTGAGTCATGGTGCCGCTGAATCGATGCTGACCAGTGCAACCACGCTTCCGGTATGGGACGGTCCTAACTGGGTCTATTGTCGTGCCTCTGGTCGGTACCTCAATTTAGGGAAGGTTATGGGCGCGTGCTACCCTGATCAGGTAGGCGGAGCATAACCTTGTGAGCCCGTTGTTAAGTTATTTTTGGTACCGGATCCCAGTGTGGATCGTGGCCACGACGGTGGTCGAGGTGTCTGGAGGTAGACACGGGGCCACCCAGGACTAGCCCGGTGGGGTCTGAGTCGGAAGGGTCGAGAGAGTGTCATGACAATAGATTGGTTTTGTCGGAACGCCGTTGGTCCACACAAATGGGAGTGCGACACCATGGGTTCCGTAGTGTGGGTACAGTGTACTAACCTCTGCAGAGTGTATATTAATCTATCGATAGCCGCGCCGCGGATAAGGGCCCAGGTCGAGAGAAGGTCACACCATGAGTCAACAGTAAAAGAATAATGTGCTTAATAACAGTGAGATAAGTTGGCCAAGTGTTGGTCGGGTTGTGATCGCCATAAGGATCACAGGCCATTTAGTGGTCGGGTTGTGATCGCCGTAAGGATCACGGTTTGGGACCCAGTATTGGTCGGGTAGTGATCATCGTAAGGATCACGAGGGTATCGAGGATACCAAGATGTGGTATATTCGTGATGTTGAACGAGAATCGTGGGTAAAGGTCAAGCTCCTTCTGGTCGTTTACTGATTACTACGGTATTGTTTATACCAAGCTTGATTTGATCCTGAGATGATCGTGTGATGTCCAAGGTTGGTAAGTGATGCATATGTTGGTTACGAGGTAACCTGGGCACAATAAATGATGCATGAA
The DNA here is from genome assembly GCF_002162155.2 of Triticum dicoccoides. Lineage (NCBI taxonomy): Eukaryota > Viridiplantae > Streptophyta > Magnoliopsida > Poales > Poaceae > Triticum > Triticum dicoccoides. The sequence goes on from NC_041383.1 coordinate 700,942,272, forward strand.
GTGTCATCATGTTGCATGCTAGTATTGTCGGATTAATATGTTCATGTTGAGATAGCTGTATCATGTTTATGTTGGTCATGCCATGTTATTCTGATGATATCATGTTAATTCCTGTTTAACCTGTAATTGCCATGCCGTTGTCTGTCTTGAATGCTTCTGGTTTATTGTGAGCTTGCAAGTACATTCAATGTACTGACCTGGCGTGTCATGCCAGTTTGCAGGTCATGCCGGATTTGATTGCTTGCTTGTCATGGTTTCCGTTCGTGTGAGCTAGGATAAGCATTCCAGCCAGAGTCCCTGCGGAGTGGAGTTCACCACCGTCGCCGTTGTTCTGCTGCTAGAGTTATTCCGCTGCTTCGAGTTGTTCTATTGCTTGCATAGAGCAACTGAAGATGGCGTAGTGTCGCCGTGCCGATGTTATTCATTGTAATATCGGAGACCTTGTATTCATATTCGTGTAATAATAGAAGGCTGGTTTGTTCTATGCTAAGCAGTGCCGTATTCCAGAAGACTTCTCCTCGATCTCTGGGCTAGAATACGGGGCGTTCCGGTTTTCTCTGAGCCGGGGTGCCACATGCTTGGTATCAGAGCAGGTCTGGCTGTAGGACGCCCTAGACCGCGCGAATGTTAGAAAGCGTTAGTATAGACCCCAGTTGGTTTGTTGCACTTGATTGCTGCATTTGTTTGTTGCCTAGCATGCATATAGTCTTAGTATTTGTGATAACGGTTTCTCTGGTGAGTGTAGCTGGCATCGGTTCAGACCCACTACAGCTCAACCTTTGCATTTCCCCAGTCCCTTTTTCTTTCGTTGTTTGGTGTCATTTCTGTCCCAGCAGAGTGATGCCAAGTGATCCCGACACTCTTTGCAAAAATGGTGCTCAGGTATCGCGCCGATGTCTTTCCTTCAGTCCCATCTATCGTTTCGGTGATGGACATGCGTCTTTCCCGAATCGTTCTTTTATTTCGTCATGTTGGCAAACCTTAATGATCTCAGTTATCAAGAAAGGGCAATGTCAGCAGCGGCAGCTTTTCCCCGCTATCCTATTTCTTGGACGAGTACGGGTCTTTTTACGTCCGCTTGATAATGATGTGGTTGCGACCTTCATGTCCCACTGCATGGTAACCGAGTACGTCCTCACCTCCGAGCTAGTTCAGGTTGCTACCTGGCTAAGCTAGCACTTGGTGTAGCGCTGTTTACACCAATTCTTCCACACATTTATTCGTCCTCGTGCACATCGTCACAGCATATTAGACCGTAATACCGGAGTTTCCGCGAGATTTGTGTGCTTAGGTGTGCATGCATATTATTGTGTGAGTAGCAGTAATATGTGGTGATTGCTTGATTAATTATATTAGTAGAATGCTTGTGTGCTTTTGTTGTAGTCGTTCCTGTTGTTCCTTTCTCTGGGCCTTTGGTGTTACAAATTTTTTCCTATTAAAGTTGCTCGTCAGCCGACACCAGACCCGAAGAATCAGCAAGAAATGCATATATTTGGAAACTCAGCTAAACAGAATGGAATTATCAGCTGGCTGCATTGAAATTGGGAATATCTTGACTGGATGCAAAAGAAATCCTGGATGGACCGTCAGTATCAAGTTTGCATCAGCGTGCACTCAACACAACAAAATGATTAAATCAGCCAGAAGATAAAGTGTGTGCAAGGTTAACAGAATATTATCAAAGGTATGACTCAGATACAAGTTTAATTTTTCGTTGAGGATGATTTTGGAACTCGATGTACCTGGAAGCAAGCAAAAATATGGCACATACTCAAAAAGGAGGATAGTCCTGCAAAACCCCATTTCATGCAAGAAATCAATAGCAAAAATATTCAGATGGTTATATATGTGGAAATCGGTCTGCATATCATAATAAGAAGTTTTTGGTGTAAGCAACCCACTTTTCCCTCGCAAGATACAAGAGAAGCTTCCAGGGCAAGATTCCTCTATCTTCCTTAGTATGATATATGGATGATTTCTCGCGCAAGGAACCCTGTCTTCTTCCGTAAGCAACTGTGAAAGCTTCTGGCATAAGGTATTGAGTCTTTCCCCAGCAAAGTCTTTAAGGGGGTAAGCTTCTGAAGCACGATACCCAGTCTTCTTCAGCAAGCTGTCCGATGAAAGTTTCGAGCACAAGCCAATAAATATTCCTCAGTAAGGCATTGGTACAAGATAGTACACTGTGAATTTACAGCACATGGCAGTGAATCCCAAGAATCAGATCCGCAACATTTTGGTCAGAATCAAGAATCAGTCAGAATGCACGTCTGTCTCGGAATCAGGTCCTCATATATATATGCAATGAGCATACCATCAAGATCTTACAAGTCACTCGGATGAGGATCTGATAACCACATGAGGATGATTAATAGAAGAAAGCCAGTATACACCGTAGTGTGATAAAGGAGTATGAGGATTGACGACATCAATAAGCTCAATACAAGTACCTGTGAGCCTGGAAAATGATCCTGATGAGCCCTTGTTCCCTTTTTCTCCAATGACGGCATCACGCCTGTGATCTAAGCTGTTTCTAGCTATCCGGGGTGGATGCCGATTTTTGTTTCTCTCTTCAACAACTGCCACGAGTCTGAGCTGCTTTTCGGCCGTCTCGTACAGCTGTTGAGTTTCTTTTTGTGACAGTGACCCTATAGCTACTTTTTGGCTATTTTAGGGAGTTGCCACCTTCTTCTTATCGACCCGGTCTCATGCTCTGAGCTGCTTTGCGGCCGTCTTGGGTCGTGGTTGAGTTATTTCAGTAATGTCCCAGATCTGAGTTGTGAAGACCGTTCTGGTGGCTACTGATTTATTTGCCGATTTCTTGCAAGGGTTTCGGATGATCATTTCCCAACGATCAGAAATGAGAGGTGTTGAACCTGCCATTTAATGAATTACCTGTCAGAAAGATAAGGATAAGCTACGATTGCCGAAAGATTGCACCAACAGTACCTATGGTCATACAAAGAAACAATATGGCCAGCTCTTTCAGCCAAAGATCCAGACCAAGAAAACAATAATGAAGGAGCAAGACCAGTGATACATGTATGAGAATTGTACACGACCCCCATGGTGCAGATCCCCCGAACAGTCTAAGTCATTATTGATCCACATGGATATGCCTACAACATGAGTAATCAGCATGAGGAATAACAGTCTGGAAGCCTGAGTCCTCACTTATATGAATCATCATGGATAGCCTGTCGTGAACAAAAATTTTCCGTCAGAACCACCATCAGTCAAGTCTGCAGATATTATCATACAGGCCAAACCCTTTATGCTGGCCACAACAAGAGACAATCAAATATTTGGTATGGATCTGATACTCAAGACAGTGGAACCAGTTAAGATGATTCAGAAACTTCTGCGATGAGTCAGAATCTGTCAGGAAGCGGTTATGTTTTAACTCACTGTTTGGAAACCCAAAGGACCTACATTTAGTGGAGAAACCCAATGCGATGAGTCAGATCTTGAGTTTTCATCGAAAAAATCTGATCATCATTACATGAAAGGTTGTTAGTGTCGGATGACACACCCAGCGGAAATTACTTTTGGATTTGTGAGACAGACATATATTTCAGTCGTGATAATTAAATCACACTCAGCTAGTCGGCAGATCTAAAAAGAAATTGGAGCCTATATAAGCATGAGCAAGCCAGGTAAGATCTGTCAGAATGTGGATACAGTGAATCAAGCCACCCAGGGCCAGTCAGATAAAAATTTAGTGGGAACAACAATAAAGGAAAAAAGGATACCCGAGCTGGAAACGGTTTCCTTAAGTGAGAATATTCATACTTGTTCCCTGAGCAACCAAATCTCGAGGACGAGATTTCTTTAAGGGGGTAAGGTTTGTCACAGCCTGATTTTTGGCCCTTTCTTTTTCTTTTGTTTTTCCGAGGTTTTTGCCTGAGTTTTTCTTTTTCATGGCTTTGTGGTCTGGAAACTAAAGAAGATGCCCTCTTCTTTGCTTCTAGAGTGGCTTGTCATTCCCAAATCTTTCCCTAGACCCTGTCATTTCCATCCTAGCCCAATCCCAATATTCTTTTTATTGGGAATATTCCTTTTCTATTAAAGGAATAACTCAAATTGCCCTAGGTTGTGAAGCAACCTATATTTCCATCACTCCTAAAATTCCCAAATAATTCTCATAAATTTTTTGGGTCATATCTTGATCAAATATGGCAAAACTCTTCATTGCCATGTTCAAAAAAATTCCCCAATAATTCATTTCCTATTCTGCCCTAAATGGCACTTTGTGAAGGAAGTGTCATTTATATTTCTCCTATTGACTCCCAACCTTTTTGGGCATGTTTATATGTCCAAATAATTGCCCGATGCACAAGTTAAAATTTATTTGCCTAGCCAATCTTCCTCAGTGATTTTTCAAAGTTTTTGTCTGACAGAAGGCTTTGTGAAGGAAGTACTAGCTAGGAGTACCCAAATGAGTTTAACTTTTGCACACTCCTTAATGTGCTCATATTAATCCCCTCCACCCATTTGCAGCCCCATCCAATCATCTATGTGAGCACAGGAGCAAATCTTTGTTTCTGGCAATATTTTCAGGTTGTGAAGCAAGTATATTTTATATTGCTTCAAAAATCCTGATAAATTACCATATCACTTTTATACCCATAAAACATCTCTCCAACCATTTTGGCATCCTTTCAATGAGCCATTTGACCACCATAATTATTCCAAGTTTCTGGACAGAAATGATGTTTGTGAAGCAAGTGCTATTTTGGTTTGACCATTTGGCATGAGATTTTTACAGCATCTTTATATGTACATATCATGAGGATTTGCCAAGTTTCATCCCATTCTACCAGTCCATGTGAGTGCATCTTGCTAATCTTCATTTCTGGACCAAGTATGCAGTTGTGAAGCAACTGCCGTAAAACTTGATCCTTTTACCCTCAAACTCCCCAGGACTGTAGTCCTTCCTAGCCTAAAGATCCCAGACAACTTCTTTGGCCCTTAGCAGTTCCTTGTTGACCTCATTGGCTGATGAAGTTTACTGCAGTAAACTTCAGAGGGTTATTTCTTTTTGACCAGAGCCTCTTTCACCTAGTTACCACCTCAGTGCAAACCCATCTTCGGAGGACTTACCACTAGACATCAAATGCCAGCTGTTTGCCGCCAAGACATGCCAGCACTGGTGGAGACCACCGTTTAGGCATGCCATGAGCGCGTCCAGTGGTCGTTTGTGCTCGGGCCCCTCCCCCTCTAGCTGTCTTCGCGCCCGTGCTCATGTCCAGTGGATTCCTCTCGTCGTCACCGTCCCCCTGGACCCCTCTCCCCCTCCGGCAGCTAGCTCACCGACGCTCGCCGACGAGCGCCCACGGGAGCACAGTGCTCCGACATGCTTTAATGGTGCTCGGCTTCTTCCTCTGCTTCCCCTCGACCCCTTCTACCCCATGAGCTCCCCCCTTGCCCTCCCCGTCGTTTGCCCCGAGCCCATGCGCGCGGGCACGCGTCCGCAGCGCCGGACACGCGTCGCCGGCGGTGCTAGCTCGGCCCCCTCGCCCCGCGGCTATTTAAGCCATCCTCGAGCCTCTCCGAGCACCCCACTGGCCTAGCCTCTCAACCTGGACCTCGCCTAGCCTCTCCATTAAGCTCGAGGAGCTCCCGTTGCTGTCCATTGCCGCCATGGCCGCCGTCTCTTTCCTCCCCGATTCCGGCGATGGCGAGCCTCCCCCACCTCTTCTCCACCTCCTGTAGACTCCCCAAGCCCCCTGAAGTCGCCCCATCTCCCTCCCCCTCGTCGTAGACCCCCTGCGTCGCCGTCCCCAAATCTCAGCCGCCGCCGGCCACTCCTCTGCAACCCCTCGCCGCGGCCACCCCAGCCTTCCCCAGCACCGCCCTTCGCCAGGAACGGGCGCGGCTCGTCTGTGCCGTCCCGCCGGTGCCCTCAGTCGGGCGGGAGACGGCTGGAGCTGCCCGCTCCGTCGCCAGCAGCACGCCTCTCCGGTGCCTCCTCTGTTCCGGTCGGGAGCAGGGAGAGGATAAAGAAGACACGGGCCAGGTGGGCGTTGACACTTCTGCGTGGACCCCGCGGCCCCACCTGTTGGCGACCCTGACGCCCGGCCCCGCCTCTGCCCCTTTGACCAGTCCAACGCCACGTCAGATAAGTGAAGGTGCATTTCCAGTTTACGTTTTCACTGATTAAAAGCGTATTTCTAACTTTGCGCTTCTGCCTTATCCACTCAGGGACCCGACTGTGAATATATTTTTTGCAAAAAAGTCCCTGAACTTCATACTTCCATATCTTTTTAACCGTAACTCCAAATGAGGTGAAACCAACGCTCACCTCTTTGTTTTATCGAGCCCTTTCCGTTGGTGTCACTTTCATTATGTTTTGGTATACTGAAAATGACCTTTATGCCCTTGCCCTTATTCAGCCTCCTCCGAGAGTGAACGTTTTCCGGCAAATCTTTCCGCGGCTTCACCGCACCTCTCCCTAGTGCCTTCTTCATCCCCAGGCAAGCCACAATACCCACTTGCATGATAGTCATGCAGTAGCCATGGTTTTCAACTTGAATCTTTATTAAATGTTTGCTTGTTGAAAAGTTGGTTATCGTTGTTCCGGTGATGTTCAGATTTGCATGTTCACTTTTATGCTATATTGTTTTGTACTCTGTGATCATGTTATACCTGCTAGTATTACCTTTCTTATGATTATGCTGGTTAGTAGTACATGTTGATGTTGGAGATGGTCATGCTAGTCAGTAAGCGATGTTCAGTGGATATGAGTTATTGTTGGTATGATGGAAAGATATGTGAAACTCTCATGATGATGTTGATATCATGTTCATGTATTATAGTTGGCATCATGTTATTTTATCATGGCTCAGCATATTTGCATTCAAGTTAACCGGATTAAATTGAACTTGAACAACTGTTGGCTGAGTCATGGTGCCGCTGAATCAATGCTGACCAGTGCAACCTCGCTTCCGGTATGGGACGGTCCTAATTGGGTCTATTGTCGTGCCTCTGGTCGGTACCTCAACTTAGGGAAGGTTATGGGCGCGTGCTACCCTCATCAGGTAGACGGAGCATAACCTTGTGAGCCCGTTTTTAAGTTAATTTTGGTACCGGATCCCAGTGTGGATCGTGGCCACGATGGTGGTCGAGGTGTCTCGAGGTAGACACGGGGCCACCCAGGACTAGCCCGGTGGGGTCTGAGTCGGAAGGGCCGGGAGAGTGTCATGACAATAGATTGGTTTTGTCGGAACGTCGTTGGTCCACACAAATGGGAGTGCGAGGCCATGGGTTCCGTAGTGTGGGTACAATGTACTAACCTCTGCAGAGTGTATATTAATCTACCGATAGTCGCGCCCGCGGATAAGGGCCCAGGTCGAGAGAAGGTCACACCATGAGTCAACAGTAAAAGAATAATGTGCTTAATAACAGTGAGATAAGTTGGCCAAGTGTTGCTCGGGTTGTGATCGTCGTAAGGATCACGGGCCATTTAGTGGTTGGGTTGTGATCGCCGTAAGGATCACAGTTTGGGACCCAGTGTTGGTCGGGCAGTGATCGCCATAAGGATCACGAGGGTGTCGAGGATACCAAGATGTGGTATATTCGTGATGTTGAACGAGAATCGTGGGTAAAGGTCAAGCTCCTTGTGGTCATTTACTAATTACTACGGTATTGTTTATACCAAGCTTGATTTGATCCTGAGATGATCGTGTGATGTCCGAGGTTGGTAAGTGATGCATATGTTGGTTACGAGGTAACCTGAGCAAAATAAATGGTGCATGAAGTGTCATCATGTTGCATGCTAGTATTGTCGGATTAATATGTTCATGTTGAGATAGTTGTATCATGTTTATGTTGGTCATGCCATGTTATTCTGATGATATCATGTTAATTCCTGTCTAACCTGTAATTGCCATGATGTTGTCTGTCTTGAATGCTTCTGGTTTATTGTGAGCTTGCCAGTACATTCAATGTACTGACCTGGCGTGTCATGCCAGTTTGTAGGTCATGCCGGATGTGATTGCTTGCTTGTCGTGGTTTCCATTCATGCGAGCTAGGACAAGCGTTCTAGCCAGAGTCCCTGTGGAGTGGAGTTCTCCACCGTCGCCGTTATTCCACTGCTAGAGTTATTAAACTACTTCGAGTTGTTCTGCTGCTTGCATAGAGCAACTGAGGATGGCGTCGTGCCGCCGTGCCGATGTTATTCATTGTAATATCGGAGACCTTGTATTCATATTTGTGTAATAATAGAAGGCTGGTTTGTTCTATGCTAAGCAGTGTCGTATTCCAGAAGACGTTTCCTCGATCTCTGGGCTGGAATACGGGGCATTCCGGTTTTCTCTGAGCCAGGGTGCCACAGCCTTAGACGCACAGATCGGGACCCCCTACCCGAGATCCGCCGGTTTTGACACCGACATGGACCGCAAGTCAACGTCAGGCACATGTCATTTCCTCGGACGATCTTTGGTCTGTTGGTCCTCGAAGAAACAGAATTGTGTATCACCCTCCACTGCAGAAGCTGAGTACATTGCTGCTGGATCGTGCTGTGCTCAACTACTATGGATGAAGCAAACTCTCAAGGACTATGGCGTCAACGTGAAGAATGTGCCTCTCTACTGTGACAATGAGAGTGCTATCAAGATTGCTCATAACCCAGTTCAGCACTCGAAGACCAAGCACATCCAGATTCGTCATCATTTTCTTCGTGATCATGTGTTGAAGGGCGACATCTCCATCGACCATGTTAGCACTGAAGATCAATTGGCCGATATCTTCACTAAGCCCTTGGATGAGAAGTGATTTAGCAAGTTGCGGTGTGAGCTAAATATCCTAGAATCTTCGAATGTTCTCTAAAATGGACACACATCCTAACACTTATGCTGACTTGATGACTTACATGCGCAACACACAAAGTAACATTTTTCTTCAATCAATGAAGACTAACCCTCTAAGTGTGAAGAAATTAATGAAGAAAATGATTCTCAGAGCCCTACGACAATTGTACGCGGTATCTGAAATCAGCTTTCTTATACGATGGGTTACGCCACCACCCAAAGTTGAAAATCTTCAATTTGAGTTTTTCTTCGCTTTTGAAATTCCTCAGTGTTCAAATTCTTCAACTTTGCATTGTCTTCACTCTTTCGCTTGTTGTTCTTCATTTGAATATATATGTGAGTTTTATGTCCTCTATAGCATTCACTTATTACTAATTCTTCAAGTTGATTTCTTCTACTAAGTGAATGTGATTGGACACTTCCCCCTGTATGCTAAACTCAACTCAGTCTATTCACAAATTCCTCATGTGCTTTCTAATTGAAACTCGTTCAAAATCTTCATTGTGTCCTTGATAGCTGAAGAAATTGCAAACGGAATGTTTAAACTTATCTTATCTGAATTTTCGGCTTTGCCGCTCAAACCGTTCCGCTTCCCGCAACAATACTTATCCTTTCACCCACGATCCTACACGATCGCCACCTCTCAGTATGTGGGTGACACATGTCAAGCGAATGAGAAGGGGCCAGGGGCACGTTCGTCCGATTTCCTCGGGCGTACAGTTTTTTACTCCCACTATAAATACCCCTCCCTCTTCCTCACTTCACTTTCACCTCGCTCGCTCTCACTCCCGGTCGAGCTCCCCAAACCCTAGCGCTGCCGCTACTCATCGTCACCGATGAGGAAGAGCTTCACTGCCTCGACCTCGTCGCTGTCGTACTCGCGCCAGTTGCGGATTTCTTCACTCCGCCGCCGCCGTAGCCGTCTTCCTCTGCCGAGTTAGGGCGTGGAAGATCTGAACTAACGAACTTCACATCTACACTTCCCAGTTCGTCGTGTTCTTCACTTCGGGTAATTAAAAGTTACTTTTACTGCCCTCTTTGATTCTTATGTTTTCTTGAAAATCTTCAACGGTGTTTATTCTTCAAATCTTCACACACATGAACACCTCACATGTCATCTGCTCTTGATTCGTTTCTCTAAGCAATGATTTTCTTCAAGATTCCTCGATTGTGTGGATTTTCAATCTATACAACTCTGGAACCTAAGACAAAGTACGCTTAGTGAAATTCCTCAAGACTCATCTGGTCAAATTCCTCAAACCCATTCCTTTTTGAAAAACCTTCTGAGAATGCATATGACCTCTCCAAATTCCTCGCGACTATACTCTGTTCACAGGTACAAATGTCCGCTGCTGACTCACTAGGTTCTCATCAACTTAACTCATTTGCAGCGTTCCTTGAAGAAAAGTTGCACACCTCTTCAGAAACTTCAGTTGTTCATATTCCTCAGCTGAAGAAAATAGCTGATAAGAAGCCACAAAAGGGAGGAAAGAGGCCTGAGGTCAATACTGCCTTTGAAATCCCTGAGGATATTTATGCTTGGTACTGCACTCCTGACGAGGCCAAATTTAGCAAGGAGGACAAGAATCAGTGCAAGGTGCGCATTCAATGGATTAAGAGGAGATGGGCACGGGAATGGAGGGAGTACAAGTATGTTACTCCCAAGTATATGAAGAAATTCGCGCTCAACCCTCCATGCTCAAGACTGATCCGTCTCCAACGTATCTACTTCTCCAAACACTTTTGCCCTTGTTGTGGACTCTAACTTGCATGATTTAAATGAAACTAACCCGGACTGACGCTGTTTTCAGTAGAACTGCCATGATGTTGTTTTATGTGCAGAAAAGAAAAGTTCTCGGAATGTCCTGAAAATCCACGGAGCGACTTTTTGGAAAATATAAAAAATACTGGCGAAAGAATCAAGACCAGGGGGCCCACAACCTGTCCACGAGACAGGGGGCGCACCCCCTCCCCCTGGGCGCGCCCCCTATCTCGTGGGCCCCCTGGACCTCCACCGACCTCAACTCCAACTCCATATATACACGTTCGGGGAGAAAAAAATCAGAGAGAAAGTTTCATCACGTTTTACGATACGAAGCCGCCGCCAAGCCCTAATCTCTCTCGGGAGGGCTGATCTGGAGCCCGTTCCGGGCTCCGGAGAGGGGGATTCGTCGCCTTCGTCATCATCAACCATCCTCCATCACCAATTTCATGATGCTCACCGTCGTGCGTGAGTAATTCCATCATAGGCTTGCTGGACGGTGATGGGTTGGATGAGATTTACCATGTAATCAAGTTAGTTTTGTTAGGGTTTGATCCCTAGTATCCACTATGTTCTGAGATTGATGTTGTTATGACTTTGCTATGCTTAATGCTTGTCACTAGGGCCCGAGTGCCATGATTTCAGATCTGAACCTATTATGTTTTCATGAATATATGTGTGTTCTTGATCCTATCTTGCAAGTCTATAGTCACCTATTATGTGTTATGATCCGACAACCCCGAAGTGACAATAATCGGGATACTTCTCGGTGATGACCATAGTTTGAGGAGTTCATGTGTTCACTATGTGCTAATGCTTTGTTCTGGTTCTCTATTAAAAGGAGGCCTTAATATCCCGCAGTTTCCGTTAGGACCCCGCTGCCACGGGAGGGTAGGACAAAAGATGTCATGCAAGTTCTTTTCCATAAGCATGTATGACTATTTACGCAATACATGCCTACATTATATCGATGAACTGGAGCTAGTTCTGTGTCACCCTATGTTATAGCTATTACATGAGGAATCGCATCCAGCATAATCATCCATCACTGATCCATTGCCTACGAGCTTTTCACATATTGTTCTTCGCTTATTTACTTTTCCGTTATTACTGTTACAACTACTACAAAAACCCAAAAACTATTATCTTTACTTTTGCCACTGTTACCTTTATTATCATATTACTTTGCTACTAAATACCTTGCTCCAAATGCTAAGTTATCCAGGTGTGGTTGAATTGACAACTTAAGTGCTAATACTCAAGAATATTCTTTGGCTCCTCTTGTGTCGAATCAATAAATTTGGGTTGAATACTATACCCCCGAAAGCTGTTGCGATCCCCTACACTTGTGGGTTATCAAGACTAATTTCTGGCGCCGTTGCCGGGGAGCATAGCTCTATTCTCCGAGTCACTTAGGATTTATATCTGTTGATCACTGTGAAGTACTTGAAAGACGACAGAACCAAGATTTTGCCCTCAACTACGAGGGGAGGTAAGGAACTGCCATCTAGCTCTGCACTAGATTCTCCTTCCGTTATTAGTAAGCTTGCGACACCTAAACCTGCTACTGCTATGAATTCTGATATGTCGCATGTTATTGATGATGCCACTTCTGCTATGCATGATGAAACTACTTCTGTGCGTGATACTACTTTGCCATTAGGTGAATTTCTTGATGAACAACTTGCTAGAGTTAGGGGGAATGAAATTATTAAAGATGCTATTATTGATGATAGTGATGATGAAAGTTCTCCCAATTATTATGAATTGCCTATTGTTCCTGAGGGTTATGTTATGAATGAAGAAGCTGCTAGAGCTATCTTTCCTTGCAATGATAGATATGATCTTAAGAAATTATTAGCTAAATGGAAGCAGCAGTCTCTTAATGCTAGAATGAAACCTGACCCTGCTTTTGCTACTTCACCTATCTGTGTTACTGATAAGGATTATGAAGTCTCTGTTGATCCTGAAATTATTACTTTAGTTGAATCTGATCCTTTTTATGGCCTTGAATCTGAAACAGTTGTGGCACATCTTACCAAGTTGAATGATATAGCCACCCTGTTTACTAATGATGAGAAGTCTCGCTATTATTATATCCTTAAGATATTTCCGTTCTCAATAAAGGGTGATGCTAAGACTTGGTATAATTCTCTTGCTCCTGGTTGTGTGCGTAGTCCCCAGGCTATGATTTATTACTTCTCTGCTAAATATTTCCCTGCTCATAAGAAACAAGCTGCCTTGCGGGAAATATATAATTTTGTGCAAATCAAAGAAGAGAGTCTCCCAAAAGCTTGGGGGAGGCTTCTCCGGTTATTTAATGCTTTGCCTGGTCATCCTCTTAAGAAAAATGAAATACTTGATATCTTTTATAATGGACTAACCGATGCTTCCAAGGACTACTTGGATAGTTGTTCTGGTTGTGTTTTCAGGAAAAGAACAGTCGACGAAGCTGAATTGCTATTGAATAATATGTTGACTAATGAAAATAATTGGACACTTCCTGAGCCAATTCCTGAGGCAATTCCTGAACCAATTGCGCCAACTCCTGAGCCTATTCCTAAACCCACTACGAAGAAAAGAGGTGTTTTATTTCTAAGTCCTGAAGATATGCAAGAGTCAAAGAAATCAATGAAAGAAAAAGGTATTAAAGTTGAAGATGTTAAGAATTTACCTCCTATTGAAGAAATACATGGTCTTAATATACCGCCTGTTGAAGAACCACATTGTCTTAATAACCTGACACAGGTAGTAAAGGTAAATTCTCTCTATAGATATGATAAAGTTGAAATCCCCTCTACTAAATTTCATAGCCCATGCTTAGATGAATTTGATGACTTTATGGCTAGACAAGAAAGTTTTAATGCTTATGTTGGTAGAGAGTTAAAGAATAATGCTTTCAAGATAGGACGTGTGAGCAATAATATGGCTAGAGTTAAAGGTGAACTCAAACTCATTAGCAAATATACTTCTATGGTTGCTACTCAAGCTGAGCAAGTACTTAAAGCTCAAAATGATTTGCTTGATGAATTAAATAATAAAAATGACTTTGTTGTTAGAGTGGCTACTAGAACTGGTAAAATGACTCAGGACCTTTGTATCCTGAAGGCCACCCTAAGAGAATCGAGCAAGATTCTCAGAGAAATAATTTAGAGGCACATAGTTCTTCTAAAAATAAGAAAAAGAAAAACTATAGAACTTTGCATGCTTCTAGTGAACCTACTGTAGACAAACCTGAGAATCCCAATGATATTTCTATCTCTGATGTTGAAACACAATCAGGTGATGAACATGAACCTAGTGATAATGTTAATGATAATGTTCATGTTGATGCTCAACCTAGCAAAAACAATGAAGTAGAGATTGAACTTGTTGTTGATCTTGATAACCCACAATCAAAGAATCAACGTTATGATAAGAGATATTTTGTTGCTAGAAAGCACAGTAGAGAAAGAGAACCATGGATTCAGAAACCCATGCCCTTTCCTCCTAAACCATCCAAGACAAAGGATGATGAGGATTTTGAGCGCTTTGCTGAAATGATTAGACCTATTTTCTTACGTATGCGCTTAACTGATATGCTCAAAGTAAATCCTTATGCTAAGTATATGAAGGATATCATTACAAATAAAAGAAAGATACCAGAAGCTGAAATTTCCACCTTGCTTGCTAATTACACTTTTAAGGGTGGAATACCAAAGAAACTTGGAGATTCAGGTGTACCAACTATACCATGCTCCATTAAAAGAAATTATGTTAGAACTGCTTTATGTGATCTTGGAGCCGGTGTTAGTGTTATGCCTCTCTCTTTATATCGTAGACTTGAATTGAATAAGTTGACACCTACTAAAATATCTTTGCAAATGGCTGATAAATCAACTGCTATACCTGTCGGCATTTGTGAGGATGTGCCTGTTGTGGTTGCAACTGTCACTATCTTAACGGACTTTGTTATTCTTGATATTCCCCAGGACGATAGTATGTCTATTATCCTTGGTAGACCTTTTTTTTAATACTGCAGGGGCTGTTATTGATTGCAACAAAGGCAATGTCACTTTTCATGTTAATGGTAATGAGCATATGGTACACTTTCCGAGGAAACAATCTCAAGTTCGTAGCATCAATTCAATTGAAAAAGTTCCAATTATCATTATTGGAGGTTTTGAATTTCCTCTCCCTACTGTCAAGAAAAAGTATGATATTCTTATTGTTGGGGATTTTCATATCCCCGTTGAGGTAACTTAGTGTTATTCGAAATTTCTCCGATTCCGTGTTATTCGGAATGAGTTTGTTAACAAGACTTGATCAACCTTGTTAGTGGATTCATTTTGATGATCATGAGATGTATGAAACTAGAAGGCACAACCTTCTGTACCCACTTTTTACTTTCTGTTATTTAAAATAAGTAAAGCAAAAATAGAATTATTTGTCTGTTTTCTGAATTACCCGTGCAATAAAAAATATCCCGAAAATAAAAGTACTCCAAATGCCCTGCAAATTTAATATGATTTTTTATGGAATATTTGAGGATTTTAGGCACTGAAAACACTTCAGGAGGGGCAAGCACCAGGCCACGAGAGTGGAGGGCGCGCCCACCCCACCTAGGCACGCCCCCTGTCTCGTGGGCCCCTGGTGGCCCCCTCCACTTATGCCAGCACCCACACACTTCATCTTCTACCCAAAAAATCCCCATCCAGCTCAAGCACGAGTTCTAGCTCATTTTGCTGCGATTTTCGATCTCCTTGCTCAAAGCTCCATTCACAAAACTGCTTTGGGAGATTGTTGCTTGGTATGCGAATCCTCCATTTGTCCAATTAGTTTTTGTTCTAGTGCTTTATTCATTGTAAATTTTTGCTGCATAGGTGACCATGTTCTTGAGCTTGCATGTTAAATTTATGAGGTCCCAAGCAATTCCAATGAATGATATAGGCTCTAGGCACTTGTAGGAGTAGTTGCTACCAATCGTGTTTAGTTTTATTCACTTTTATTTTGAAGTTACTAAAATTTCAGAATTATTTCAGAAAAAGAATTATGCTTAGAAGAATGTACCAAGGTGGTTCCTCGGTGAAGAAAGGGCCCAGGATTGCCATACGTGAGCAAGATGTTGAATTGCCGAGGGACGCGGATGTACGAGCTTGTGAGTGGCCATCCGATAATTTTATGGTCGAGGCAGGCTTTAAGGAGGAATTTGACGCGTTTGTGCGTAATGCCGACCTGGAGGACTTCTTACAAGATAAGTGTCCTCAGTACTATCAATTGACTGATTCCTTTGTGCGGAGGTTTAAATATAACTGTGCGCGTAATTCTCCTAGTGTCATATTTGATATTTATGATACATCTTATACCATGGACTTATAGGGTTTTACAACTGCTTGCAAACTCCCGCAGTGGAGTAATATTAGTGATCCTCACAAATCTGAATTTAGAGATTTCCTTGCTAATATTACTATGGGAGAATCCAGGGACATAGCACAAGCTACCATAGGGAACATTCACTTTCCTGCCATACATTATTTTGCTCTCTTCATTGGTAGATGCATTAACGGTAAGGATGAAGCATGTCACATGTGTGTCCCTGATCTGTGTGTCCTCAAGAGTGCTGTGTTAGGATATAAAGGTTATAACTTGGGGGCAATAGTTGCACGTAGGTTGCAGAATAATAGTAGAAAGGGAGATTTATTTGGAGGAATTTATGCAACCCGTGTGGCTAATTATCTTGGTATAGCCCCACGAGAGGGAGATATGTTGATACCTCCTGTTTATTTGGATTATGAAGCTATGGTCAATCATCAATTTCTAAGGAGGAATGAACAATTCCTCCAATATCGACTAATCTATGACAGACGCAACGTGGTCCATGTTACTCTTCCTGCTCCCCACCTTTTTGATTATCAGGAAAAAGGAAGATATGTTGTCACCAGGGAGGAAGCAGCTGAACACGAGGGGAGAGCGGAGGCAGCTCGCCAACACGCCACAGCTCAGGAGGCTGTTACCGCTGCATCTCGGTACGACCCCGGTTTCACTTACGGATATGCATGATTGTTTATTTAAGCTTGGGGGAGTACGTATTTCTCACCGACTGTACATTCATGTTCACACACTAGTCGTCGGTGCTCATACTCTTTCTTTGTATTATCCATGTTAGTTTAATTTCACTTTCTTCTTGTGTGTTTGATAAACCTTCAGAAAAACCAAAAAAATAGTTAGTTTAATTTCCATGCTTGTAGTAGGAATTAAAATGAAATCCCAAAAAGATTTCTAGTTCTTCTTCTTACTTGTTGGGAGCTTTCCCGTGTAAATAGTTTTATTTTCTTTTCTTTCCTTTGGGGTCGAGAAGACCATATTGAAAATGTTTAGTCGCTCTCATATGCATGATTGTTTATTTAACTTAGAGCCCATATTACTTGTCTTCTCTCTTGAGTTGAATGCTTGCAGATTCCAGCTTAGTCCAATGCACGTGCACTCTTATTATTATACACATCGTTCGGTCGTGCAAGTGAAAGGCAATAATGACAATATATGATGGACTTATTGGGATGAGAAAAGCTGGTATGAACTCGACCTCTCCTGTTTTGTAAATATGATGAGTTCGTTTTTGAGTCAGCTTATTATGAGGTAAACATATTTGCAATGACATTTAGAGATTATAGTTGCTTGTGCCATGCTTGATTAGCTATGAGTTATAATGGTTTACCTTGCGTGCCAACATGCTATTAGAATGATTATGATGTGATATGATGGGATGGTATCCTTGTTTGAATGAATTGAGTGACTCGACTTGGCACATGTTCACGCATGTAGTTGAAACAAATCAACATAGCCTTCATGATATTTATGTTCATGGTGGATTATATCCTACTCATGCTTGTATTCGGTATGAATTAATTTTTAATGCATGTTCATGACTGTTGTCGCTCTCTGAATTGGTCGCTTCCCAGTCTTTTGCTAGCCTTCACCTGTACTAAGTGGGAATACTGCTTGTGCATCCAAACTCATTAAACCCCAAAGTTGTTCCATATGAGTCCACTATACCTTCCTATATGTGGTATTTACCTGCCGTTCCAAGTAAATTTGTATGTGCCAAACTCCAAACCTTCAAATGAAATTCTGTTTTGTATGCTCGAGCAACTCATGTTTCAACTAGGGCTGCCTATATCTTCCATGCTAGGTGGGTTATTCTCAAGAGGAGTGGACTCCGCTCCTCATTCACGAGAAAGGGCCGGTAACCGGGATGCCCAGTCCCATGATCCAAAAAGATCAAAGCAAATCAAAATAATTAAACAGAACTCCCCCAGGGTTGTTGTTACTTGGAGGCACTCGTTGTTTCGAGCAAGCCATGGATTGATGCTTGTTGGTGGTTGGGGGAGTATAAACCTTTACCATTCTGTTTGGGAACAGCCTATAATGCATGTAGTATGGAAGATATAGCCATCTCATAGTTGTTGCATTGACAGCAAAAGTATGCCGCTCAAAATGTTATTCAATCTCTATTTTAAAATCAAGCTCTAGCACTTCTACAAATCCCTTCTTCCCTCTGTGAAGGGCCTATCTATTTACTTTTATGTTGAGTCATCACCCTTCTTATTAAAAAGCACCTGCTGGAGAGCACACTGTCATTTGCATTCATTACTATTGGTTTATATTGGGTATGACTTGACTGGATCTCTTTTACCATGAATTACAATGCTTAGTCAGTCCTTGATCTTTAAAGGTGCTCTGCATTTATGTTTTGCGATCTCAGAAAGGGCTAGCGAGATACCATTTTGTTATATCATGTTATGATTGTTCTGAGAAAGTGTTGTCATCCGAGTTTTATTATTATGGCTTGTTGGAAATATGCCCTAGAGGCAATAATAAAATGGTTATTATTATATTTCCTCGTTCATGATAGTTGTCTTTTATTCATGCTATAATTGTGTTATTCGGAAATCATAATACATGTGTGAGTATATAGACCATAACATGTCCCTAGTGAGCCTCTAGTTCACTAGCTCGTTGATCAACAGATAGTCATGGTTTCCTGACTATGGACATTGGATCTCATTGATAACGGGATCACATCATTGGGAGAATGATGTGATGGACAAGACCCAATCCTAAGCATAGCACAAGGTCGTGTGGTTTGTTTGCTAGACCTTTTCCAGTGTCAAGTATCATTTCCTTAGACCATGAGATCGTGTAACTGCCGGATACCGTAAGAGTGCTTTGGGTGTACCAAACGTCACAACGTAACTGGGTGGCTATAAAGGTATACTACAGATATCTCCGAAAGTGTCTGTTGGGTTGACACAGATCGAGACTGGGATTTGTCACTCCGTATGACGAAGAGGTATCTCTGGGCCCACTCGGTAATGCATCATCATAATGAGCTCAATGTGACCAAGTGTTTGGTCACGGGATCATGCATTACGGTACGAGTAAAGTGACTTGCCGGTGACGAGATTGAACGAGGTATTGGGATACCGACGATCAAATCTCGGGCAAGTAACGTACCGAATAACAAAGGAAATTGTATACAGGATTACTTGAATCCTCGACATCGTGGTTCATTCGATGAGATCATCGTGGAACATGTGGGAGCCAACATGGGCATCCAGATCCCGCTGTTGGTTATTGGCCAGAGAGTCGTCTCGGTCATGTCTGCGTGTCTCCCGAACCCATAGGGTCTACACACTTAAGGTTCGGTGACGCTAGGGTTGTAGAGATATTAGTATGTGGTAACCCGAAAGTTGTTCGGAGTCCAGGATGAGATCCCGGACGTCACGAGGAGTTCCGGAATGATCCGGAGGTGAAGATTTATATATAGGAAGTCTAGTTTCGGCCACCGGGAAAGTTTCGGGGGTCACTCGTATTGTACCGGGACCACCGGAAGGGTCCCGGGGGTCCACCGGGTGGGGCGACCTATCCCGGAGGGCCACGTGGGCCGAAGTGGGAGGGGAACCAGCCCCTGGTGGGCTGGTGCACCCCCCTTGGGCCTCCCCCTGCGCCTAGGGTTGGAAACCCTAGTGGTGGGGGGCGCCCCACTTGACTTGGGGAGCAAGTCCCCCCCTTGGCCGCCCCCCCCCCCTTGAGATGGGATCTCTAGGCCCCCCAAGGGCCCCTATATAAAGAGGGGGAGGGAGGGCTGCGCATCCCTGCTCCTGGCGCCTCCCTCTCCCTCCGTAACACCTCTCCGTCTCGCTGAGCTTGGCGAAGCCCTGCCGAGATTGCCGCTACTTCCACCACCACGCCGTCGTGCTGCCGGATCTCCATCAACCTCTCCCTTCCCCTTGTTGGATCAAGAAGGAGGATACGTCTTCCCCAACCGTACGTGTGTTGAACGCGGAGGTGCCGTCCGTTCGGCGCTAGGATCTCCGGTGATTTGGATCACGACGAGTACGACTCCCTCAACCCCGTTCTCTTGAACGCTTCCGCGTGCGATCTACAAGGGTATGTAGATGCACTCCTCTCTCTCGTTGCTAGATGACTCCATAGATTGATCTTGGTGAAGCATGGAAATTTTTTATTTTCTGCAACGTTCCCCAACAGTGGCATCATGAGCTAGGTCTATGCGTAGTTTCTATGCACGAGTAGAACACAATCTTGTTGTGGGCGTAGATGTTGTCAATTTTCTTGCCACTACTAGTCTTATCTTGTTTCGGTGGCATCGTGGAATGACGCGGCCCGGACCGACCTTACACGTACGCTTACGTGAGACATGTTCCACTGACTGACATGCACTAGTTGCATAAGGTGGCTAGCGGGTGTCTGTCTCTCCCACTTTAGTCGGATCGGATTCGATGAAAAGGGTCCTTATGAAGGGTAAATAGAAATTGGCATATCACGTTGTGGTTTTATGTAGGTAAGAAACGTTCTTGCTAGAAACCTATAGAAGCCACGTAAAAACATGCAACAACAATTAGAGGACGTCTAACTTGTTTTTGCAGCATATGCCTTGTGATGTGATATGGCCAAAAGGATGTGATATATGTGATGTATGAGATTGATCATGTTCTTGTAATAGGAATCATGACTTGCATGTAGATGAGTATGACAACCGGCAGGAGCCATAGGAGTTGTCTTTATTTTTTGTATGACCTGCGTGTCATTGAATAACGCCATGTAAATTACTTTACTTTATTGCTAAACACATTAGCCATAGAAGTAGAAGTAATCATTGGTGTGACAACTTCATGAAGACACAATGATGGAGATCATGATGATGGAGATCATGGTGTCATGCCGGTGACTAAGATGATCATGGCGCCCCGAAGATGGAGATCAAAGGAGCAATATGATATTGGCCATATCATGTCAATATTTGATTGCATGTGATGCTTATCATGTTTTGCTTCTTATTTGCTTAGTACGACGGTAGTAAATAAGATGATCCCTTATAATAATTTCAAGAAAGTGTTCCCCCTAACTGTGCGCCGTTGCGAAAGTTCGTTGTTTCCAAGCACCACGTGATGATCGGGTGTGATAGATTCTAACGTACACATACAACGGGTGTAAGACAGATTTACACATGCAAAACACTTAGGTTGACTTGATGAGCCTAGCATGTACAGACATGGCCTCGGAACACAAGAGACCGAAAGGGCGAACATGAGTCGTATGGAAGATACAATCAACATGGAGATGTTCACCGATGATGACTAGTCCGTCTCACATGATGATCGGACACAGTCTAGTTGAGTCGGATCATGTATCACTTAGATGACTAGAGGGATGTCTAATCTGAGTGGGAGTTCATTGAATAATTTGATTAGATGAACTTAATTATCATGAACTTAGTCTAAAAAACTTTGCAAAATGTCTTGTAGATCAAATGGCCAACGCTCATGTCAACCTCAACTTCAACGCGTTCCTAGAGAAAACCAAGCTGAAAGATGATTGCAACAACTATTCGGACTGGGTCCGGAACCTGGGGATCATCCTCATAGCTGCCAAGAAAGCATATGTCCTAGAAGGACCACTAGGTGAAGCACCCATCCTAGAGAACCAACACGTTATGAACGCTTGGCAGTCGCGTGCTGATGATTACTCCCTCGTTCAGAGTGGCATGCTTTGCAGCTTAGAACCGGGTCTTCAAAAGCGTTTTGAGCAACACGAAGCATATGAGATGTTCGAAGAGCTGAAAATGGTTTTCCAAGCTCATGCCCGGGTCGAGAGATATGAAGTCTCCGACAAGTTCTACAGTTGTAAGATGGAGGAAAATAGTTCTGTCAGTGAGCACATACTCAAAATGTCTGGGTTGCACAACCGCTTTTCCCAGCTGGACATTAACCTCCGGACGAGGCGGTCATTGACAGAATCCTTCAGTCGCTCCCACCTAGCTACAAGAGCTTTGTGATGAACTACAATATGCAGGGGATGGTGAAAACTATTCCTGAAGTATTTTCAATGCTGAAATCAGCAGAGGTGGAAATCAAAAAGGAACATCAAGTGTTGATGGTCAATAAAACCACTAGTTTCAAGAAAGGCAAGGGTAAGAAGAAATTCAAGAAGGACGGCAAGGGAGTTGTTGCGCCCGGTAAGCTAGTTGCCGAGAAGAAGCCAAAGAATGGACCCAAACCTGAGACTGAGTGCTTTTATTGCAAGGGAAAGGGACACTGGAAGCGGATCTGCCACAAATACTTAGCCGACAAGAAGGCCGGCAACACTAAAGGGTGATATACATGTAATTGATGTGTACCTTACTAGTACTCATAGTAGCTCCTGGGTATTTGATACTGGTGCCGTTGCTCATATTTGTAACTCAAAACAAGAGCTACGGAATAAGCGGAGACTGGCGAAGGACGAGGTGACGATGCGCATCGGGAATGGTTCCAAGGTCGATGTGATCGCCGTCGGCACGCTACCTCTACATTTACCTACAGGATTAGTTTTAAACCACAATAATTGTTATTTAGTGCCAGCTTTGAGTATGAACATTGTATCTAGATCTCGTTTAATACGAGATGGCTACTCATTTAAATCCGAGAATAATGGTTGTTCTATTTATGTGAGAGATATGTTTTATGGTCATGCCCCGCTGGTCAATGGTTTATTCTTAATGAATCTCGAATGTGATGTTACACGTATTCATAGTGTGAATACCAAAAGATGTAAAGTTGATAACAATAGTCCCACATACTTGTGGCACTGCCGCCTTTGTCACATTGGTGTTAAACGCATGAAGAAGCTCCATGCTGATGGACTTTTGGAGTCTCTTGATTACGAATCATTTGACACATGCGAACCATGCCTTATGGGCAAAATGACCAAGACTCCGTTCTCCGGAACAATGGAGCGAGCAACCAACTTATTGAAATCATACATACTGATGTGTGCGGTCCAATGAGCGTTGAGGCTCGCGGAGGCTATCGTTATGTTCTCACTATCACTGACGACTTGAGTAGATATGGGTATGTCTACTTGATGAAACACAAGTCTGAGACCTTTGAAAAGTTCAAGGAATTTCAGAATGAGGTAGAGAATCAACGTGACCGAAAGATAAAGTTCTTACGATCAGATCGTGGGGGAGAATATTTAAGTCACGAATTTGGTACGCACTTAAGGAAATGTGAAATCGTTTCACAACTCACGCCGCCTGGAACACCTCGGCGTAACGGTATGTCCGAACGTCGTAATCGCACTCTATTGGATATGGTGCGATCTATGATGTCACTCACTGATTTACCGCTATCATTTTGGGGATACGCTCTAGAGATAGCTACATTCACGTAAAATAGGGCACCGTCTAAATCCGTCGAGAAGACACCATATGAATTATGGTTTGGGAAGAAACCTAAGTTGTTGTTTCTAAAAGTTTGGGGATGCGATGCTTATGTCTAGAAACTTCAACCTGAAAACCTCAAACCAAAGTCGGAAAAATGCGTCTTCATAGGATACCCTAAGGAAACCATTGGGTATACCTTCTACCTCAGATCCGAAGGCAAGATCTTTGTTGCCAAGAACGGGTCCTTTCTGGAGAAAGAGTTTCTCTCGAAAAAAGTAAGTGGGAGGAAAGTGGAACTTGATGAAGTACTACCTCTTGATCGGAAAGTAGCGCAGCTCAGGAAGATGTTCCTATGGTGCCTGTACTGACTAGAGAGGAAACTAATGATGATGATCAAGGTACTTCGGATCAAGTTACTACTGAACTTCGTAGGTCCACGAGGACACGTTCCACACCAGATTGGTATGGGAACCCTGTCCTGGAAATCATGTTGTTAGACAACGGTGAACCTTTGAACTATGAAGAAGCAATGGCGGGCCCAGATTCCAACAAATGGCTTGAAGCCATGCAATCCGAGATAGGATCCATGTATGAAAACAAAGTATGGACTTTGACAGACTTACCCGATGATCGGCGAGCGATAGAAAACAAATGGATCTTTAAGAAGAAGACGGACGCGGATGGTAATGTTACCATCTATAAAGCTCGACTTGTCACTAAGGGTTATCGACAAGTTCAAGGGGTTGACTACGATGAGACTTTCTCTCCCGTAGCGAAGCTGAAGTCCGTCTGAATTATGTTAGCAATTGCCGCATACTATGATTATGAGATATGGCAAATGGACGTCAAAACGGCATTCCTTAACGGCCATCTTAAGGAAGAACTGTATATGATGCATCCGGAGGGTTTTGTCGATCCTACGAATGCTAACAAGGTATGCAAGCTCCAGCGCTCCATCTATGGACTGGTGCAAGCATCTCGGAGTTGGAACATTCGCTTTAATGAAATGATCAAAGTGTTTGGGATTATGGAGACTTATGGAGAAGCCTGCGTTTACAAGAAAGTGAGTGGGAGCTCTGTAGCATTTCTCATATTACATGTGGATGACATACTTTTGATGGGAAATGATATAGAACTTTTGGACAGCATTAAGGCCTACTTGAATAAGTGTTTTTCAATGAAGGACCTTGGAGAAGCTGCTTACATATTAGGCATCAAGATCTATAGAGATAGATCGAGACGCCTCATAGGTCTTTCACAAAGCACATACCTTGATAAGATATTGAAGAAGTTCAATATGGATCAGTCCAAGAAGGGGTTCTTGCCTGTGTGGCAAGGTGTGAAATTGAGCTCGGCTCAATGTCCGACCACGGCAGAAGATAGAGAAAAGATGAGTGTCATCCCCTATGCCTCGTCCATAGGGTCTATCATGTATGCCATGATGTGTGCCAGACCTGATGTAAACCTTGCCGTAAGTTTGGTAGGAAGGTACCAAAGTAATCCCGACATGGAACACTGGACAGCGATCAAGAATATCCTGAAGTACCTGAAAAGGACTAAGGATATGTTTCTCGTTTATGGAGGTGACGAAGAGCTTGTCGTAAAGGGTTACGTCAACGCTAGCTTCGACACAGATCTGGATGACTCTAAGTCACAAACCGGATACGTGTATATTTTGAATGGAGGGGCAGTAAGCTGGTGCAGTTGCAAGCAAAGCGTTGTGGCGGGATCTACATGTGAAGCGGAGTACATGGCAGCCTCGGAGGCAGCGCATGAAGCAATCTGGATGAAGGAGTTCATCACCGACCTAGGAGTCATACCTAATGCGTCGAGGCCAATCACTCTCTTCTATGACAACACTGGAGCTATTTCCCTTGCCAAGGAGCCCAGGTTTCACAAGAAGACCAGACACATCAAGTGTCGCTTCAACTCCATTCGCGAAAATGTTCAAGATGGAGACATAGATATTTGCAAAGTGCATACAGATCTGAATGTCGCAGATCCGTTGACTAAACCTCTTCCGCGAGCAAAACATGATCAACACAAGAACTCTATGGGTGTTCGATTCATCACAAAGTAACTAGATTATTGACTCTAGTGCAAGTGGGAGACTGTTGGAAATATGCCCTAGAGGCAATAATAAAATGGTTATTATTATATTTCCTCGTTCATGATAGTTGTCTTTTATTCATGCTATAATTGTGTTATCCGGAACTCATAATACATGTGTGAATACATAGACCATAACATGTCCCTAGTGAGCCTCTAGTTGCTAGCTCGTTGATCAACAGATAGTCACGGTTTACTGACTATGGACATTGGATGTCATTGATAACGGGATCACATTATTGGGAGAATGATGTGATGGACAAGACCCAATCCTAAGCATAGCACAAGATCGTGTGGTTCATTAGCTAGAGCTTTTCCAGTGTCAAGTATCATTTCCTTAGACCATGAGATCGTGTAACTTCCGGATACCGTAAGAGTGCTTTGGGTGTACCAAATGTCACAACGTAAATGGGTGGCAATAAAGGTATGCTACAGGTATCTTCGAAAGTGTCTGTTGGGTTGACACAGATCGAGACTGGGATTTGTCACTCCGTATGACGGAGAGGTATCTCTGGGCCCACTCGGTAATGCATCATCATAATGAGCTCAATGTGACCAAGTGTTTGGTCACGGGATCATGCATTATGGTACGAGTAAAGTGACTTGCCGATAACGAGATTGAACGAGGTATTGGGATACCGACGATCGAATCTCGGGCAAGTAACGTACCAATTGACAAAGGGAATTGTATACATGATTACTTGAATCCTCGACATTGTGGTTCATTCGATGAGATCATCGTGGAACATGTGGGAGCCAACATGGGTATCCAGACAGCTCTGTTGGTTATTGGCCGGAGAGCGTCTCGGTCATGTCTGCGTGTCTCCCGAACCCGTAGGGTCTACACACTTAAGGTTCGGTGACGCTAGGGTTGTAGAGATATTAGTATGCGGTAACCCGAAAGTTGTTCGGAGTCCCGGATGAGATCCCGGACGTCACGAGGAGTTCCTGAATGGTCCGGAGGTGAAGATTTATATATAGGAAGTCCAGTTTCGGCCACCGGGAAAGTTTCGGGGGTCACCGATATTGTACCGGGACCACCGGAAGGGTCCCGGGGGTCCACCGGGTGGGGCCACCTATCCCGGACGGCCACGTGGGCTGAAGTGGGAGGGGAACCAGTCCCTGGTGGGCTGGTGCGCCCCCCTTGGGCCTCCCCCTGCGCCTAGGGTTGAAAACCCTAGGTTTCGGGGGCGCCCCACTTG
>NC_041383.1:700969175-700979999 GCF_002162155.2 Triticum dicoccoides
AGATGGGATCTCTAGGCCCCCCAAGGGCCCCTATATAAAGAGGGGGGAGGAGGGCTGCGCACCCCTGCTCCTGGCGCCTCCCTCTCCCTCCGTAACACCTCTCCCTCTCGCTGAGCTTGGCGAAGCCCTGCCGAGATCGCCGCTACTTCCACCACCACGCCGTCGTGCTGCTGGATCTCCATCAACCTCTCCCTTCCCCTTGCTGGATCAAGAAGGAGGAGACGTCTTCCCCAACCGTACGTGTGTTGAACGCGGAGGTGCCGTCCGTTCAGCGCTAGGATCTCCGGTGATTTGGATCACGACGAGTACGACTCCCTCAACCCCGTTCTCTTGAACGCTTCCGCGCGCGATCTACAAGGGTATGTAGATGCACTTCTCTCTCTCTCGTTGCTATATGACTCCATAGATTGATCTTGGTGAAGCGTAGAAATTTTTTATTTTCTGCAACGTTCCCCAACATTGGCATCATGAGCTAGGTCTATGCGTAGTTTCTATGCACGAGTAGAACACAATCTTGTTGTGGGCGTAGATGTTGTCAATTTTTTTGCCACTACTAGTATTATCTTGTTTCGGCGGCATCGTGGGATGAAGCGGCCCGGACCGACCTTACACGTATGCTTACGTGAGACAGGTTCCACCGACAGACATGCACTAGTTGCATAAGGTGGCTAGCGGGTGTCTGTCTCTCCCACTTTAGTCGGATCGGATTCGATGAAAAGGGTCCATATGAAGGATAAATAGAAATTGGCATATTACGTTGTGGTTTTACGTAGGTAAGAAATGTTCTTGTTAGAAACCTATAGAAGCCACGTAAAAACATGCAACAACAATTAGAGGACGTCTAACTTGTTTTTGTAGCATATGCCTTGTGATGTGATATGTCCAAAAGGATGTGATATATGTGATGTATGAGATTGATCATGTTCTTGTAATAGGAATCATGACTTGCATGTCGATGAGTATGACAACCGGCAGGAGCCATAGGAGTTGTCTTTATTTTTTGTATGACCTGCGTGTCATTGAATAACGTCATGTAAATTACTTTCCTTTATTGGTAAACACGTTAGCCATAGAAGTAGAAGTAATCATTGGCGTGACAACTTCATGAAGACACGATGATGGAGATCATGATGATGGAGATCATGGTGTCATGCCGGTGACGAAGATGATCATGGCGCCCCGAAGATGAAGATCAAAGGAGCAATATGATATTGGCCGTATCATGTCACTATTTGATTGTATGTGATGTTTATCATGTTTTGCTTCTTATTTGCTTACTACGACGGTAGTAAATAAGATGATCCCTTATAATAATTTCAAGAAAGTGTTCCCCCTAACTGTGCGCCGTTGCAAAAGTTCGTTGTTTCGAAGCACCACGTGATGATCGGGTGTGATAGATTCTAACGTTCACGTACAACGGGTATAAGACAGATTTACACATGCAAAACACTTAGGTTGACTTGACGAGCCTAGCATGTACAGACATGGCCTCGGAACAAAAGAGATCGAAAGGTCGAACATGAGTCGTATGGAAGATACGATCAACATGGAGATGTTCACCGATGATGACTAGTCCGTCTCACGTGATGATCGGACACGGTCTAGTTGAGTCGGATCATGTATCACTTAGATGACTAGAGGGATGTCTAATCTGAGTGGGAGTTCATTAAATAATTTGATTAGATGAACTTAATTATCATGAACTTAGTCTAAAAACCTTTGCAAAATGTCTTGTAGATCAAATGGCCAACGCTCATGTCAACCTCAACTTCAACGCGTTCCTAGAGAAAACCAAGCTAAAAGATGATGGCAGCAACTATTCGGACTGGGTCTAGAACCTGAGGATCATCCTCATAGCTGTCAAGAAAGCATAAGTCCTAGAAGGACCGCTAGGTGAAGCACCCACCCTAGAGAACCAAGACGTTATGAACGCTTGGCAGTCGCGTGCTGATGATTACTCCCTCGTTCAGTGCGGCATGCTTTACAGCTTAGAACCGGGGCTCCAAAAGCGTTTTGAGCAACACAGAGCATATGAGATGTTCGAAGAGCTGAAAATGGTTTTCCAAGCTCATGCCCGGGTCGAGAGATATGAAGTCTCCGAAAAGTTCTACAGTTGTAAGATGGAGGAAAATAGTTCTGTCAGTGAGCACATACTCAAAATGTCTGGGTTGCACAACCGCTTGTCCCAGCTGGACATTAACCTCCCGGACAAGGCGGTCATTGACAGAATCCTTCAGTCGCTCCCACCTAGCTACAAGAGCTTTGTGATGAACTACAATATGCAGGGGATGGTGAAAACTATTCCTGAAGTATTTTCAATGCTGAAATCAGTAGAGGTGGAAATCAAAAAGGAACATCAAGTGTTGATGGTCAATAAAACCACTAGTTTCAAGAAAGGCAAGGGTAAGAAGAATTCAAGAAGGACGGCAAGGGAGTTGCCGCGCCCGGTAAGCCAGTTGCCGGGAAGAATCCAAAGAATGGACCCAAACCTGAGACTGGGTGCTTTTATTGCAAGGGAAAGGGACACTGGAAGCGGAACTGCCCCAAATACTTAGTGGACAAGAAGGCTGGCAACACTAAAGGTATATGTGATATACATGTAATTGATGTGTACCTTACCAGTACTCATAGTAGCTCCTGGGTATTTGATACCGGTGCGGTTGCTCATATTTGTAACTCAAAACAGGAGCTGCGGAATAAGCGGAGACTGGCGAAGGACGAGGTGACGATGCGCGTCGGGAATGGTTCCAAGGTCGATGTGATCACCGTCGGCACACTACCTCTAGATTTACCTACGGGGTTAGTTTTAAACCTCAATAATTGTTATTTACTGCCAGCTTTGAGCATGAACATTGTATCTGGATCTCGTTTAATACGAGATGGCTACCCATTTAAATCCGAGAATAATGGTTGTTCTATTTATATGAGAGATATGTTTTATGGTCATGCCCCACTGGTCAATGATTTATTCTTAATGAATCTCGAACGTGATGTTACACTATTCATAGTGTGAATACCAAAAGATGTAAAGTTGATAATGATAGTCCCAAATACTTGTGGCACTGCCGCCTTGGTCACATTGGTGTTAAACGCATGAAGAAGCTCCATGCTGATGGACTTTTGGAGTCTCTTGATTATGAATCATTTGACACATGCGAACCATGCCTTATGGGCAAAATGACCAAGACTCCGTTCTCCGAAACAATGGAGCGAGCAACCAACTTATTGGAAATCAAACATACTGAAGTGTGCGGTCCAATGAGCGTTGAGGCTCTCGGAGGCTATCGTTATGTTCTCACTATCACTGACGACTTGAGTAGATATGGGTATGTCTACTTGATGAAACACAAGTCTGAGACCTTTGAAAAGTTCAAGGAATTTCAGAATGAGATAGAGAATCAACGTGACCGAAAGATAAAGTTCTTACGGTCAGATCGTGGGGGAGAATATTTAAGTCACAAATTTGGTACGCACTTAAGGAAATGTGGAATCGTTTCACAACTCACGCCGCCTGGAACACCTCAGCGTAACGGTGTGTCTGAACGTCGTAATCGCACTCTATTGGATATGGTGCGATCTATGATGTCACTCACTGATTTACCGCTATCATTTTGGGGATACGCTCTAGAGACAGCTACATTCACTTTAAATAGGGCACCGTCTAAATCCGTTGAGACGACACCGTATGAATTATGGTTTGGGAAGAAACATAAGCTGTCGTTTCTAAAAGTTTGGGGATGCGATGCTTATGTCAAGAAACTTCAACCTGAAAAGCTCGAACCCAAGTCAGAAAAATGCGTCTTCATAGGATACCCTAAGGAAACCATTGGGTATACCTTCTACCTCACAACCGAAGGCAAGATCTTTGTTGCCAAGAACGGGTCCTTTCTAGAGAAAGAGTTTCTCTCGAAAGAAGTAAGTGGGAGGAAAGTGGAACTTGATGAAGTACTACCTCTTGAACCGGAAACTAGTGCAACTCAGGAAGATGTTCCTGTGGTGCCTGCACTGACTAGAGAGGAAACTAATGATGATGATCAAGGTACTTCAGATCAAGTTACTACTGAACTTCGTAGGTCCACGAGGACACGTTCCACACAAGAGTGGTATGGCAACCCTGTCCTGGAAATCATGTTGTTCGATAACAGTGAACCTTCGAACTATGAAGAAGCAATGGAGGGCCCAGATTCCAACAAATGGCTTGAAGCCATGCAATCCGAGAAGGATCCATGTATGAAAACAAAGTATGGACTTTGACAGACTTGCCCGATGATCGGCGAGCGATAGAAAACAAATGGATCTTTAAGAAGAAGACGGACGCGGATGGTAATGTTACCATCTATAAAGCTCGACTTGTCGCTAAGGGTTATCGACAAGTTCAAGGGGTTGACTACGATGAGGCTTTCTCTCCCATAGCGAAGCTGAAGTCCGTCCGAATCATGTTAGCAATTGCCGCATACTATGATTATGAGATATGGCAAATGGACGTCAAAACGGCATTCTTTAACGGCCATCTTAAGGAAGAACTGTATATGATGCAGCTGGAGGGTTTTGTCGATCCTAAGAATGCTAACAAGGTATGCAAGCTCCAGCGCTCCATCTATGGGTTGGTGCAAGCATCTCGGAGTTGGAACATTCGCTTTAATGAAATGATCAAAGCGTTTGGGTTTATGCAGACTTATGGAGAAGCCTGCGTTTACAAGAAATTGAGTGGGAGCTCTGTAGCATTTCTCATATTATATGTGGATGACATACTTTTGATGGGAAATGATATAGAACTTTTGGACGGCATTAAGGCCTACTTGAATAAGTGTTTTTCAATGAAGGATCTTGGAGAAGCTACTTACATATTAGGCATCAAGATCTATAGAGATAGATCGAGACGCCTCATAGGTCTTTCACAAAGCACATACCTTGATAAGATATTGAAGAAGTTCAATATGGATCAGTCCAAGAAGGGGTTCTTGCCTGTGTTGCAAGGTGTGAAATTGAGCTCGGCTCAATGTCCGACCATGGTAGAAGATAGAGAAAAGATGAGTATCGTCCCCTATGCCTCGGCCATAGGGTCTATCATGTATGCCATGCTGTGTACCAGACCTGATGTAAACCTTGCCGTAAGTTTTGTAGGAAGGTACCAAAGTAGTCCCGGCATGGAACACTGGACAGCGGTCAAGAATATCCTGAAGTACCTGAAAAGGACTAACGATATGTTTCTCGTTTATGGAGGTGACGAAGAGCTCGTCGTAAAGGTTTACGTCGACGCTAGCTTCGACACAGATCTGGATGACTCTAAGTCACAAACTGGATATGTGTATATTTTGAATGGAGGGGCAGTAAGCTAGTGAAGTTGCAAGCAAATCGTCGTGGCGGGATCTACATGTGAAGCGGAGTACATGGCAGCCTCGGAGGCAGCGCATGAAGCAATCTGGATGAAGGAGTTCATCACCGACCTAGGAGTCATACCCAATGCGTCGGGGCCAATCACTCTCTTCTGTGACAACACTGGAGCTATTGCCCTTGCCAAGAAGCCCAGGTTTCACAAGAAGACCAGGCACATCAAGCGTCGCTTCAACTCCATTCGTAAAAATGTTCAAGATGGAGACATAGATATTTGCAAAGTGCATACGGATCTGAATGTCGCAGATCCATTGACTAAACCTCTTCCGCGAGCAAAACATGATCAACACCAGAACTCTATGGGTGTTCGATTCATCACAAAGTAACTATATTATTGACTCTAGTGCAAGTGGGAGACTGTTGGAAATATGCCCTAGAGGCAATAATAAAATGGTTATTATTATATTTCCTCGTTCATGATAGTTGTCTTTTATTCATGCTATAATTGTGTTATCCGGAAATCATAATACATGTGTGAATACATAGACCATAACATGTCCCTAGTGAGCCTCTAGTTCACTAGCTCGTTGATCAACAGATAGTCATGGTTTCCTGACTATGGATGTCATTGATAACGGGATCACATCATTGGGAGAATGATGTGATGGACAAGACCCAATCCTAAGCATAGCACAAGATCATGTGGTTTGTTTGCTAGAGCTTTTCCAGTGTCAAGTATCATTTCCTTAGACCATGAGATCGTGTAACTCCCGGATACCGTAAGAGTGCTTTGGGTGTACCAAACGTCACAACGTAACTGGATGGCTATAAAGGTATACTACAGGTATCTCTGAAGTGTCTGTTGGGTTGACACGGATCGAGACTGGGATTTGTCACTCCGTATGACGGAGAGGTGCCTCTGGGCCCACTCGGTAATGCATCATCATAATGAGCTTAATGTGACCAAGTGTTTGGTCACGGGATCATGCATTACGGTACGAGTAAAGTGACTTGCCGGTAACGAGATTGAACAAGGTATTGGGATACCGACGATCGAATCTCGGGCAAGTAACGTACCGATTGACAAAGGGAATTGTATACGGGATTACTTGAATCCTCGACATCGTGGTTCATTCGATGAGATCATCGTGGAACATGTGGGAGCCAACATGGGTATCCAGATCCCGCTGTTAGTTATTGGCCAGAGAGTCGTCTCGGTCATGTCTACGTGTCTCCCGAACCCGTAGGGTCTACACACTTAAGGTTCGGTGACGCTAGGGTTTTAGAGATATTAGTATGCGGTAACCCGAAAGTTGTTCGTAGTCCCGGATGAGATCCCGGACGTCACGAGGAGTTCCTGAATGATCCGGAGGTGAAGATTTATATATAGAAAGTCCAGTTTCGGCCACCGGGGAAGTTTCGGGGGTCACCGATATTGTACCGGGACCACCGGAAGGGTCCCGGGGGTCCACCGGGTGGGGCCACCTATCTCGGAGGGCCACGTGAGCTGAAGTGGGAGGGGAACCAGTCCCTGGTGGGCTGGTGCGCCCCCCTTGGGCCCCCCCCCCCGCGCCTAGGGTTGAAAACCCTAGGTTTGGGGGGCGCCCCACTTGACTTGGGGGCAAGTCCCCCCTTGGCCCCCCCCCCTCAAGATGGGATCTCTAGGGGGCCGGCGCCCCCCCAGGGCCCCTATATAAAGAGGGGGGAGGAGGGCTGCGCACCCCTGCTCCTGGCGCCTCCCTCTCCCTCCGTAACACCTCTCCCTCTCGCTGAGCTTGGCGAAGCCCTGCCGAGATCACCGCTACTTCCACCATCACGCCGTCGTGCTGCTGGATCTCCATCAACCTCTCCCTTACCCTTGCTGGATCAAGAAGGAGGAAACATCTTCCCCAACCATACGTGTGTTGACCGCGGAGGTGCCGTCCGTTCGGCGCTAGGATCTCCGATGATTTGGATCACGACGAGTACGACTCCCTCAACCCCGTTCTCTTGAACGCTTCCGCGCGCGATCTACAAGGGTATGTAGATGCACTCCTCTCTCTCTCTTTGCTAGACGACTCCATTGAGTGATCTTGGTGAAGCGTAGAAAAATTTATTTTCTGCAACGTTCCCCAACAGTGGCATCATGAGCTAGGTCTATGCGTAGTTTCTATGCACGAGTAGAACACAATCTTGTTGTGGGCGTAGATGTTGTCAATTTTCTTGCCACTACTAGTATTATCTTATTTCGGAGGCATCGTGGGATGAAGCGGCCCGGACCGACCTTACATGTATGCTTACGTGAGATAGGTTCCACCGACTGACATGCACTAGTTGCATAAGGTGGCTAGCGGGTGTCTGTCTCTCCCACTTTGGTCGGATCGGATTCGATGAAAAGGGTCCTTATGAATGGTAAATAGAAATTGGCATATCACGTTGTGGTTTTACGTAGGTAAGAAACGTTCTTGCTAGAAACCTATAGAAGCCACGTAAAAACATGCAACAACAATTAGAGGACGTCTAACTTGTTTTTGCAGCATATGCCTTGTGATGTGATATGGCCAAAAGGATGTGATATATGTGATGTATGAGATTGATCATGTTCTTGTAATAAGAATCACGACTTGCATGTCGATGAGTATGACAACCGGCAGGAGCCATAGGAGTTGTCTTTATTTTTTGTATGACATGTGTGTCATTGAATAACGCCATGTAAATTACTTTACTTTATCGCTAAACATGTTAGCCATAGAAGTAGAAGTAATCATTGGCGTGACAACTTCATGAAGACACAATGATGGAGATTGACGGTGTCCTGGACTAGGGGGTACTCAACGCGTCGTCTCCCGATCAGTTGGATTGGGCCGAGGACCCCCATGGCCGTATACTCATGGGCCAGTCCGGACAACTGCCGCATACAAGGAAGAATCAACAAGACTTGGCGATCAAGACAAGGACTCCTCCCCCACCGGCGTATTCGGCTAGGACTTGTTATCCTAGGCCTCTGGTGCATTATATAAACCGGGGCCAGGCTAGTCGATAGACATATACAACAACAATCATACCATAGGCTAGCCTCTAGGGTTTAGCCTCCTTGATCTCGTGGTAGATCTACTCCTGTAATACCCACATTATCAATATCAATCAAGCAGGACGTAGGGTTTTACCTCCATCAAGAGGGCCCGAACCTGGGTAAAACATCGTGTCCCTTGTCTCCTGTTACCATCCGCCTAGACGCACAGTTCGGGACCCCCTACCCGAGATCCGCCGGTTTCGACACCGACAGAGATCATGATGATGGAGATCATGGTGTCATGCCGGTGACGAAGATGATCATGGCGCCCCGAAGATGGAGATCAAAGGAGCAATATGATATTGGCCATATCATGTCACTATTTGATTGCATGTGATATTTATCATGTTTTTCTTCTTATTTTCTTAGTACGATGGTAGTAAATAAGATGATCCCTTATAATAATTTCAAGAAAGTGTTCCCCCTAACTGTGCGCCGTTGCGAAAGTTTATTGTTTCGAAGCACCATGTGATGATTGGGTGTGATAGATTCTAACGTTCACATACAATGGGTGTAAGACAGATTTACACATGCAAAACACTTAGGTTGACTTGACGAGCCTAGCATACAACGGGTGTTATTCAATCTCTATTTTAAAATCGAGCTCTGCACTTCTACAAATCCCTGCTTTCCCCTGTGAAGGTCCTATCTATTTACTTTTATGTTGAGTAATCACCCTTCTTATTAAAAAGCACCCGCTGGAGAGCACACTGTCATTTGCATTCATTACTATTGGTTTATATTGGGTATGACTTGACTGGATCTCTTTTACCATGAATTACAATGTTTAGTCAGTCCTTGATCTTTAAAGGTGCTCTGCATTTATGTTTTGCGGTCTCAGAAAGGGCTAGTGAGATACCATTTCATTATATCATGTTATGATTGTTCTGAGAAAGTGTTGTCATCTGAGTTTTATTATTATGGCTCGCTAGCTGATTATGCTATTGATATGAGTAATTGTGAGACCTAAGTATTATTGTGAGTATGGTTAGTTCATAATATTTGCTGACTTGAATGTGGCTTTTCATGTTTACAACAACAAGAGCAAACAGAGTTTGTAAAAGTTTTTTCTTTATCACTTTCAGTTTATCAACTGAATTGCTTGAGGACAAGCAAAGATTTAAGCTTGGGGGAGTTGATACGTCTCCAACGTATCTACTTTTCCAAACACTTTTGCCCTTGTTGTGGACTCTAACTTGCATGATTTGAATGAAACTAACCCGGACTGACGCTGTTTTCAGCAGAACTGCCATGATGTTGTTTTATGTGTAGAAAAGAAAAGTTCTTAGAATGTCCTGAAAATCCACGGAGCGACTTTTTGGAAAATATAAAAAATACTGGCGAAAGAATTAAGACTAGGGGGCCCACACCCTGTCCACGAGACAGGGGGCGCGCCCCCTCCCCCTGGGCGCGCCCCCTATCTCGTGCCCCCCTGGACCTCCACCGACCTCAACTCCAACTCCATATATTCACGTTCGGGGGGAAAATCAGAGAGAAAGTTTCATCGCGTTTTACGATACGGAGCCACCGCCAAGCCCTAATCTCTCTCGGGAGGGCTGATCTGGAGTCCGTTCGGGGCTCCGGAGAGAGGGATTCGTCGCCGTCGTCATCAACCATCCTCCATCACCAATTTCATGATGCTCACCATCGTGCGTGAGTAATTCCATCGTAGGCTTGCTGGACGGTGATGGTGTAACACCCCGGATGTAACTTTCCATCTTTGTAACTCCTACTCTTGCCATTTTCGGCTATGTGTTATGATATTCCCTCTGTGGTTGGGTTTTGTCTTTTGTTTTGCATTTTATTCATGTCATGCATCTCATATCATGTCATCATGTGCATCTCATTTGCATACGTGTTCGTCTCATGCATCCGAGCATTTTCCCCGTTGTCCATTTTGCAATCCGACACTCCCACGTGCACCGGCGCACCCCTCTTGTCTCTTTTTGTGTGCGGGTGTTAAAATGTTCTCGGAATGGACCGAGGCTTGCCAAGTGGCCTTGGTACACCACCTGTAGACCACCAGTCAAGTTTCGTGTCATTTGGAGCTAGTTTGATACTCCAGTGGTTAACCGGATAACCGCAAAGGCCTTTTTTGGGTTGCAGCACAACACCCCTCCAAAACAGCACAATAACCCATCTAAGTCACTTCCATGCTCTCCGTCGTCGGATCACGATCGTGTGGGCGAAAACTACACTCCATTTGGAGCCTTCTAGCTCTCTCTACCTATAAAAACACATCCCCTTCGAAATCACGGGAAAACCCTAGTCTCACGTTCCTCCGCGCGCCGGACACGTCCGCCCGGCGCCGGACGCGTCCGCCCACTGCCTCCCGAGCCAACCGGGCGCCGCCACATGGCCCCGGCGACCGCGCGCCGCCGCCGGCCTACCAGGCCCGCGCGGGGCCCCCGCGGCCCGTCTCCACTGCCCGCGCCCGA
>NC_041383.1:700980560-701009281 GCF_002162155.2 Triticum dicoccoides
TGCCCCGCCTTGCCGCGCCGCCCAGCTCCTCCCGCGCCGACGACGACCTCCAGCACCGCGCCCCACCGTCCATCGCCGCCGCGCCGTCCTCCACCGCCGCGCATGTCCGCCCTGGTAGCCGCCGCCCGCGCCGGTCGCCGCCGCCTCCGCTGGCGCCAGTTCCGGCGAGGAGCCGGCCGGATCCGACCGCCTCGACCCGCCGGCGTCCTCCTCCGGCCTCCTCCTCTCCATCTCCGGCGAGCAGCTCCTGCCCCACCTCGGTTCCCGCACCCCGGATCCAGATCTGGAAAAACCTAGGTTGACCTCGTTTTTCCCCAAGTCTGCATTATTTTATAGCCATGTTCATCGCATCATAACTCCATCATCGTAGCTCCGTTTCATGCACATAATATATCAAAATGTTCATCAGGATGTGCTCTTCATTTTGTTCCATTGGGACACGTTCATTTGAGGTCATCTCGATGCCCAAATCTCTGATGCAAGAGTGCTACATGATGTTAGTTTTTGATTCTTAACAGAATGTGTGCATTTGTCATTTTTGCTACATTTATTGTGTGCATCTTATGGGCATGAGCTCTACAGGTGTTTTGTTCTATGCCATGCCATCTTTACAGAGGTGATTGCCATGTATTTTTGTGATCAATGTGGTGACTAGCACAAGCATGCAAACTAGGCCTCGTGATGTTGCTGATTTTAGTCCCTGTTCTGCTGTTATTTTGATGTCATGTAAACATGATGCTACAGAGAGATCCATACATATTTTGAGATACTTCAGTAAAGATGTTTTGTATATATGGTTATGAGCTATCCATCCATGCCCTGTTTGCAATTATGAAGTAGCCTAGCATGTCATTTTCGTCCTCTACTTTTGCTACAAAATATTTCCTGGCAGATTGTTTACATGTTATTCAATTTTGCCAAGGTTGTTGTAGATTATCCTTGCATGTTATGAACTTGTTCTTGCCATGGTTAGCTTCATAAACATGTGTTCTTGTTGATTCTATGCTTATCTTGTCATGAAATGACTTGTGGTGAGTGAATCGAGCTCGCGAAGATGCCTTCATAATTCTGTTAATGCCATGCCCTGTTTGCTGAATCTGTTAACGAAACTTGCTATGTTTACATGGGTGCCATCATATCTTCTGGTCCTTTTTGGCTCATGCAGTAAGGGACTTTTGTTCTATGCTTTGAGTAGGATCATGTTATGTCTTGTTTTGATATTATAAGTTCCTGTAGCATGTTGATTACTTGCTCTGAACATTGCTACCTGATGCTGTTTATGCCATGTCCAAGCTGATATCTTTTGCACTTTTGCCATGCTTGTTTGAATCTGTTATGTTGTTATTTAGCCGTAGCTCAGTGTTCCACTTTTGTCAAGCATCTCCTGTAGATCACTGCCATATGCCTTGTTATTATGTTGGGGTGCTGTATCATAGTTACTTGTTGCATGCTAAGTAGCATCATGCTGTTAATCGCAGATTTGTGTCATTGTTTTGCTTGCCATTTGCAAACCGTGCATCCGTTTCCGGCGATCTTTATATCGATTTCAACCGAAATCACCTCATCTTTCCAGCGGCATGCTTGGTTTGCCAAGTTGATGCCTTGTTCATCATTTTTCCTTCTGGAGCCCGCATTTGCATTGCATATCACATCTCGCATATCATGTCATGTATTGCATCATGTTGCTTGTGCATTGCTCCATGTTTGATTGTGGTTCCATTGCTTGTGTTCTTGCTTTGGGTAGAGCTGGGAGACAAGTACGTGAACGAGGAACCTGTTGAGTACGCTAACGAGGATCAAGCCTTCGACAACTCTGAGAACCTTGCAGGCAAGATGACCATACCTTCGATATCACTTCTATCTTTGCTTTGCTAGTTGCTCGCTCTATCGTTATGTTAGCTCTACCTGCCATTGTTTATCATGCCTCCCATAATGCCATGTCAAGCCTCTAACCATCCTGTCCTAGCAAACCGTTGTTTGGCTATGTCACCGCTTTTGCTCAGCCCCTCTTATAGCGTTGCTAGTTGCAGGTGAAGATGAAGTTCGTTCCTTGTTGGAATATGGATATTTTGGGATATCACAATATCTCCTGTTTAATTAATGCACCTTATATACTTGGTAAAGGGTGGAAGGCTCGGCCTTATGCCTGGTGTTTTGTTCCACTCTTGCCACCCTACTTTCCGTCATACCGGTGTTATGTTCCTTGATTTTACGTTCCTTACGCGGTTGGGTGATTTATGGGACCCCCTTGACAGTTTGCTTTGAATAAAACTCCTCCAGCAAGGCCCAACCTTGGTTTTACCATTTTCCACCTAAGCCTTTTTCCCTTGTGTTTTCGCGAGCACGAGGGTCATCTTTATTTTAAACCCCCGGGCCAGTGCTCCTCTGAGTGTTGGTCCAACCTGTCAGCCGTCGATGGCCACTAGGGGCAACTTTGGGATGGCCTATCGAAAATTTGGACAATCCGGTGTGCCCTGAGAACGAGATATGTGCAGCTCCTATCGGGATTTATCGGCACAGTCGGGTGGCTTTGCTGGTCTTGTTTTACCATTGTCGAAATGTCTTGCAAACCGCGATTCCGAGACTGATCGGGTCTTCCCGGGAGAAGGTATAACCTTCGTTGACTGTCTTGTGATGGGCTAAGTTGGGACACCCCTGCAGGGTATATTATCTTTCGAAAGCCGTGCCCGCGGTTATGAGGCAGACGGGAATTTTTTAATGTCCGGTTGTAGATAACTTGTCACTTGACTTCATTAAAATGCATCAACCGCGTGTGTAGCCGTAATGGTCTCTTCTCGGTGGAGTCTGGGAAGTGAACACGGTTTGAGTTATGTATGACCATAAGTAGTTTCAGGATCACTTCTTGATCGCTTCTAGCTTCTCGACCGATGCGTTGCTTCTCTTCTCGCTCTCACTTGCGTATGTTAGCCACCATATATGCTTAGTGCTTGCAGCAGCTCCACCATATTACCCCTTTCCTACCTACAAGCTTAAATAGTCTTGATCTCGCGGGTGTGAGATTGCTGAGTCCCCGTGGCTCACAAATTCTACCAAAATAGATGCAGGTGCCGAGGATACCAGCGCAAGTGGCGCAACCAAGCTCAAGTGGGAGTTTGATGAGGACCTTGGTCGTTACTACGTTTCGTTTCCAGATGATCAGTAGCGGAGCCCAGTCGGGGCGATCGGAGATCTAGCATTTGGGGTTATCTTCTTTTCTTTTGGATTTGACCGTAGACGGTCTATGAGTGTATTTTGAATGATGTATGAATCTTATTTATGTATTGTGTGAAGTGGCGATTGTAAGCCAACTCTCTTTATCCCATTTTTGTTCATTACATGGGATTGTCTGAAGATGACCCTTCTTGCGACAAAACCATCATGCGGTTATGCCTCTAAGTCGTGCTTCGACACGTGGGAGATATAGCCGCATCGTGGGCGTTACAGATGGGTTGGATGAGATTTACCATTTAATCAAGTTAGTTTTGTTAGGGTTTGATCCCTGGTATCCACTATGTTCTGAGGTTGATGTTGCTATGACTTTGCTATGCTTAATGCTTGTCACTAGGGCCTGAGTGCCATGATTTTAGATATGAACCTATTATGTTTTCATGAATATATGTGTGTTCTTGATCCTATCTTGCAAGTCTATAGTCACCTATTATGTGTTATGATCCGACAACCCCGAAGTGACAATAATCGGGATACTTCTCGGTGATGACCATAGTTGAGGAGTTCATGTATTCATTATGTGCTAATGCTTTGTTCCGGTTCTCTATTAAAAGGAGGCCTTAATATCCCTTAGTTTCCGTTAGGACCCCGCTTCCACGGGAGGGTAGGACAAAAGATGTCATGCAAGTTCTTTTCCATAAGCACGTATGACTATTTACAGAATACATGCCTACATTACATCGATGAACTGGAGCTAGTTCTGTGTCACCCTATGTTATAGCTATTACATGAGGAATCGCATCCGGCATAATACGAGCTTTTCACATATTGTTCTTCGCTTATTTATTTTTCCGTTGTTACTGTTACAACTACTACAAAAACCCAAAAACTATTATCTTTACTTTTGCCACTGTTACCTTTATTATCATATTACTTTGCTACTAAATACCTTGTTGCAGATACTAAGCTATCCAGGTGTGGTTGAATTGAGAACTCAACTACTAATACTCAAGAATATTCTTTGGCTCCCCTTGTGTCGAATCAATAAATTTGGGTTAAATACTATACCCTCGAAAGATGTTGCGATCCCCTACACTTGTGGGTTATCAAAGACCTCCATTGGCACCAGGCCAAGTGGCAGATCCCACCAGCCTCAAGCGCGGTGAGGACTTTGCTGATGAATGGGCAAAGCGCCAGGCCAAACTGGCCAAGCAAGCAAAGGAAGCAGTGAAGAAATTCAACACAGACTCTGCTGCTGCTGCTGCCTCTGTTGAGGCCTCTGCTAGTCAGCCAAAGAAGGCGATGCATAAGAAGCCTGCACATAAGGCAAGTGCTTCTCCTTCAATGCCCTCACGGCCAAGCTCCTCAGCAATGCCCTCAAGGCCAGATTCTTCAAGGCCCTCACAGCAAATTCCTCAAACTGCTCCTTCAAAGTCCTCAGATCCTCCGACAAAGTCTTCAGTTGCTCCGACCAAATTTTCGGCACCTGTGCATCTTGCCACGTGCCAAAGGACTACAGGCATCTCAATTGCCTCAGGAGCATCTGCAAGTTCCTCAGCTGCACCAAATTCCTCAACTGGCCCCTCTCTGCTGAAGAAAAATGTCACTCTTGGACGAGGCCTTCGCCCAAGTCCTCACAAGAAGCAGGTCGCCTTCCAAGTTCCCTCTGATGACGATGAGGCTGATGATGAAGAACTTACTGAAATCATCAGAGACAGGCAAGCCAGGGCCGCTAGAGCCAAAGGTAGCAACGTGCCACTGCTGTTGGATCCAAAGTTGATCCTCGACTTCATTGACCTATGGCACAAGGACCCTAACACGCTTTTGCCGGAGATGAATCTCACTCCTGGTCAAAGTCATGTTCTGACTGCCTTCATTGAGGAAGAAAAGTGAAAATTTGAAGAAGGCAGAAGGCTGAAGAAAGCACAATACAAGAAGTAGCGCTACCTCAAGGACAATGTTCTCACTCTTACTCCTGATCAGCTCATTGCCTTGCAAGCTGAAATCAAGCAATTGAGTGATGAATTCTATCGCTACTATGCTGATTGGAAGGGCGCCAAGGTTCGGTTCGTCAATCTGACGAAGAAATTCACTTCAAGTGCTGCTCATCCTGTGCACATTGAAGTTACACCGGCTGAAGCATCTACTCAGCCTACTAAAGAACATGCCAGCACCGCTGATGACAATCAGGTTGCTGAAAAAAATGAGAGTACCAGGCCTGATGACTCAATTCCAGCCGCTGAAGATATTGCCAGGGCATCCACTAGTGGTGCGCCTGAAGAAAATGAAGAAGTCAGGGCAACTGCATCAGTTGCGCCTGAAGAAAATGATCCAAAGTCCTCTGCACCTCCTGCGCCTATACCAACTCTGATCCTTCCATCTGCATCAGATGCGAAGAAGACCAAGGCTGCAGAGCATGCAGCTGTGAAGAAAAGGAAGGCATCAACTTCATCAAATTCTTCAGCTCCAAAGAAGATGAAGCCTCTGACTAGTTCAATTGACAACCCAATTGATGTCGTTCCATTCTCTTTCATGCCATCAAAGGACCTTGTTCCTTTTGGTGAAGATTATGTAATTCCCAATGAATCTGCTGAAGAAACTCCTTCTATTGCTTCAAAAGAGCAGTTGGACAAAGAAATTGAAGTGGATGCAATTCCTTCAACCCCAGTCATTTCCTCACCTATGCCTCAGTTCACTGCTGAAGAGGCAGGTGTCGAAGAAATGGAAGATGAGGATGTGGACATTGGTTGTACCACTCCTGTGCTCAATGATGACTTTTGGGAAAGTCAGCACCCCAACTCTCTAATGTTCACTCCACTCCAAGCAATTCCTCAGTCCCCAGCTGCTACTGAAGTGCACGTGGGATCTGAAGAACCTCATGCAACCCCGTCTGTCCATGAAGAAATTCCAGCCATTAGTGCTGAAGAAATTAAAAATGAAGAATTAAAGACCCAGGTTGAAGCTGCAGAAGAGTCTGAAATTTCTCAGCCTGAGGAACCTGAGATTGCGATTCCTGAGGTGGTGATGCAATTGACCGACACTCCTCAGCCCAAGCCAAAGGATCCCTTCTCAAAGAAGCAAAAATTCAAGGCTGATGATTTCTTCGGCGAGCATGTGTTCTTCACTGAATTCAACCCGTATGACAATGCTCGTCTTAGAAGGAAGCGTTTCTGGACTGCCAGCCAGGCCAACTTCTATTCCTCACTGCTTTTCAACAAGGACAAAGTCTTTGACCACAAGCACATTTCTCACGTGGACATGGAATCAATGTCTTGCTTCTCTCAAGTCCTCGGTATGCTTCATGATGCAGGCTTGCTCAACTTTTGCTTAGACATAGTTGATTGGAATGAAGAGCTTATTCTTCAGTTCTACGCAACGCTGCACATCACAGGTGATGCTACTGACGTCAACTCTTGGGTGTTGGACTGGATGACTGAAAACACTCATTACAAGGCACCAGCCTCTGAATTGCTTCGTGCTCTGCCAATCAGTCCTCCACCTGACGGTGCTCGTTGTCTGTATGATGAGCCTGAACTCACTACTCACTATATGCAAGTTCTCATGAAGCCTCTGAAGTCCGGTCAAGCCTCAAGGACCAAATTCCTCATGAAGGAATTGCTCTATGTGCCAAGAACCATCTATCGCATTCTGACGAAGACCATGAGTCCTATCAAAGGCCATGACTCATCCAATGAAGAAATTATTGGGATGATGAAGATTATGCTATT
The DNA here is from genome assembly GCF_002162155.2 of Triticum dicoccoides. Taxonomy (NCBI): domain Eukaryota; kingdom Viridiplantae; phylum Streptophyta; class Magnoliopsida; order Poales; family Poaceae; genus Triticum; species Triticum dicoccoides. Next base: position 700,987,457 of record NC_041383.1, read on the forward strand.
CAACATAATGCATGGCATCCCCATAAATTATCATGATTTCTTTATGAGGACTCTGGCGAATGTTGCACTTTCACCATTTGAGCTGAAGCCTTACGCGTCGTGGATCATGAGATTCCTTAGAACAAGGTCTTCACTCAACTACAAGGCTAATTTTTAGAATCACCTCAGCTACTTGCCCCCAATTGAAGTCGTCAAGCGGGCATTTTCCTCATCTGATGAGAAGGGCAAGTCACCAGCCGCTATCGATGAAGGCATTCGTCCATTGGATGGTCAGTTCCGCAAAACTGCATCTTATTCCACCAATGATGACTCTGCCACTCATGATTCTGCTGCCAATGCTACCAAGTCAAGTTCTCAAGCTACTGCTCCTCGTGTGATGACTGACTGTGAGCTGCTTCTAAGTCTTCACCAGAAGGTGGGTCGATACCACAAGTGGGTTAAGCGTCAGTTTGGCTCTATTCTTCACAACATGACTTCTACACATAATGCAGTGAAGAAAAATCATTACTACCTTCATGAAGTTTTTTATCGCACCTGGGCTATTCTGTCACATCTATATGGTGAAGAAGATCTGAAGCAAATGGGCTTCAAGGAAGATTTTGACTAGTCTGCTCCTCCGCCGAAGAAATTCAAGAAGGTCAAGATTCCTTTCTTGGTGGCCAGTTCATATTTTTCACCGTGCGACACGGACGAGTATGAAGACTTGGACGACACTGCGGCAGGCCCTACAATGACTCAAGACCCTGACAACGCTGGCGCTCCTCCATCATCATGATATTCTTCAGGGGCGTTAGTCCTCTGTTTCAACCCTTTTGGTCATTCGATGATAAAGGGGAAGAAATTTGAGTTAGTCTTCAAGCATGTCTATCTTATATGGGCGTTTTTTTCTAAGTTACAACTCTCGTTCTTCTGATGACTTTGCTGGATCGAGTTGTAATCTTAAACTTTATGATGGCCTGATATTTTTGTTGTGTTCTTCTGCATGCTTATTCCTCATTAATGTCAATGCACGCATGCTGAATTACATCAGTCACCATATTTCATCACGCATTTCAAATTCTTCATATTATATGTCAAATGTGTGTATGAATTACAAGATATAGGGGGATCTCCATGATTATACTCTTCAAGTGTGCATTGCTTCAAAAGCAAATTCCTCACTATGCACATCTTCAGGGGGAGTTCTTCTATATCTTGCAATCAAATTCCTCAACATCAATATCTACACTTCATAAATTTATCCCCGTTGAAAACTTAACCTATATTGTCATCAATCACCAAAAAGGGGGAGATTGTAAGTGTATCTAGTGCCCCTTAGTGATTTTGGTGTATTGAAGACTTATAGGCTAAGAGACTGATGCGTTTGTGAGTGTACACATGTCTATAAGTCTATGAGGAGTTTGATATTTACAGAGAATGTCGACCCCTAAAAATGAAGTTCTTCAACTGAAGACTTTGGATTTCTGAAGACTTTCTGAAGACTTTGAAATTGAAGAAATTGGTGTGACCTTGAAGACTTGGTATTCATTCGAGGAACATGAAGAGTGAAGACTTTTGTTTTCGTAGTTTCATTTTCTTTTTCTTGAGTCATAGGAAACATCGTACTGTTAAAGGGGGTCGAGGAAATACTGAGGAAAAATTTCCATGTGATGCTCAACTCAAAATCATACACCTACCAATCCCTTCGAGTGAAGCCATTGGAAATCTCATACAGCTCAGTCATATTCTTCAGTGACAGACGAAGTTCTTTTGGTCTCTGAGGAATTTGTTCTGACCAAGGAGTTAGGAATTCGCCAGTGCGAATTGCCTACACAGTGAGGAACATGATAGCCCTGAGAAATTTGATAGTCAAAATTCCGATCGTTGCTGTGCTATGCGCCAGCTGTCCCAAAATATCTACCCACCTAACGGTCATATCAGACAAGGGCATTTATGTCTTATCATGTCAGGCTGCTCCCTAGGCTATAAATAGCGCCCCCTATAACCACTAGCTGGTTGGATGCTCCAAGAAAAACTAACACTTGTCATTTGAGAGCATCCCATCCTCCGAGGACTTTTGAGCGAAAATCATCAAGTGGAGCGTTATCAAATAGGTCGAATTGTGTCTGCCAATCCTGCCGATGGGGAGCGATACTATTTGCATGTGCTGCTAAACCATGTTGCTGGCAAGACATCCTTTGAGGACCTGCTCATCGTGGACGGTAGGCTATGCGGGAGCTTCAGAGAGGTTGCCGAAAGGTTGGGACTCATTGAAGTAGATAACACGCTCTACGACTGTCTTACCGAGGCGGAGCAGTGGGCGATGCCATGTTCGCTCAGGAGGCTCTTCGCAACAATTTTGGTGCACTGTTGAAAGATCGTGGATGTCGCCTAGAGGGGGGGTGAATAGGCGTTTTAAAATAATTACGGTAGAGGCTTGAACAAATGCGGAATAAACCTAGCGGTTAATTTGTCAAGCACAAAACCTACAACAACTAGGCTCACCTATGTGCACCAACAACTTATGCTAAGCAAGATAAGCAACTATGTGATAGCAAGATATATGACAAAGAACAATATGGCTATCATAAATTAAAGTGCATAAGTAAAGGGCTCGGGTAAGAGATAACCGAGGCACGCGGAGACGACGATGTATCCCGAAATTCACACCCTTGCGGATGCTAATCTCCGTTTGGAGCGGTGTGGAGGCACAATGCTCCCAAAGAAGCCACTAGGGCCACCGTAATTTCCTCACGCCCTCACACAATGCAAGATGTCGTGATTCCACTAAGGAACCCATGAGGGCGGTCACCGAACCCATACAAATGGCAACCCTTGGGGGCGGTCACCGAACCCGTACACTTTGGCAACCCTTGGGGGCGGTCACCGGTACCCGACAAATTGCTCGGGGCGATCTCCACAACCTAATTGGAGACCCCGACGCTTGCCCGGAGCTTTACACCACAATGATTGAGCTTCGAACACCACCAACCGTCTAGGGCGCCCAAGCACCCAAGAGGAACAAGCTCAAGGGCACCAAGCACCCAAGAGTAATAAGCTTCTCAACTTGTAACTTCCACGTATCACGTGGAGAACTCAAACCGATGCACCAAATGCAATGGCAAGGGCACACGGAGTGCCCAAGTCCTTCTCTCCCAAATACCACCAAAGCAACTAATGCTAGGGAGGAAAATGAGAGGAAGAACGAAAGAAGAACACGAAGAACTCCAAGATCTAGATCCAAGGGGTTCCCCTCACTAAGAGGAGAAAGTGATTGGTGGAAACGTGGATCTAGATCTCCTCTCTCTTTTCCCTCAAGAACTAGCAAGAATCATTGGAGGAATTGAGAGATAGCAAGCTCGAAGAAGGTCAACAATGGGGGAAAAACACGAGCTCAAAGAATTCAGTCTTAATGGAGAAGAAGACCCCCTTTTATAGGTGGGGAGAAAATCCAACCGTTATCCCCTCACTCAGCCCGCACGACGCAATACTACCGCACGGAGCTGCGGTACTACCGCGGTCGGCTGCGGTACTACCGCTGCAGGTTGCGGTACTACCGCATGTGCAGCACTGGCCAGATGAAGGCCTGTTGCACAGGGCAACGAGCGGTAGAACCGCCGGAGCGGTACTACCGCGCGCCCCTACGGTACTACCGTAAGGCAGGCAACACTAGGCGCAGACAAAGCACGGAAGTAAAAAATTACTTCCGTACCTACTTCCGCTGAGGGAGGACCTGCGCAAAACTCCGGCACGGTACTACCGCACACGAAGAGCGATACTACCGCGTAGAGCGCGGATGTAAAAAATTACATCCGCCCCTACTTCCGCTCATGCTGCTAAGCCTGGCCAGAGTCCACAGTACTACCGCGCCCGCGGCGCGGTACTACCACGTAAAGCGCGGATGTAAAAAATTACATCCGCCCCTACTACCGCTCGAGCAGCTGCGCCTGGCCTGAGGCCACGGTACTACCGCTCCCACAGAGCGATACTACCGTGAGCACCTGCGGTACTACCGTAGGGGACTGCGGTACTACCGCAAGGGCCTGCGGTACTACCGCTCCGGAGAGCAGTACTACCGCATGCCCCAGATCAGCAACACTAGGAGTCCTTCATTTTGCAGAGAAGACAACAGAGGGAAACAATAAAACCAGAACTGCCATAACTTCTGCAAATGAGCTCTGAATTGAGCAAACTCAAGCTTGTTGGATACAAGACAACGAGTAGCATCAAAACATGGGAGGTATGCCTAACAAGAGAGGAGAGAAACCTCCAACAGAGAAGAACCGGCAGAACCTCCAACATCGAAAACATCATAGAAGATGCATGTGAACTCCGTTTTTGATGAACTCGAGCTTGTCATGAAAATGACCAAAAGCTCCAAAACTCACAAGGAGAAGAACCAAACAAGAACCAATAAAGATGATGCAAGGATGCAATGGTTTGAGCTCTCTACTAACGATACGATCAAGCTACCAACTTGAGAGCCCCCCTTGATAGTACGGCAACGATCCTATAACTCGATCTCCCAACTACCACCACGAGACCGGTAAAATAGAAAACCTATCAAGGACAAACCTTTGCCTTGCACATGGTCCACTTGAGCTAGATGAAGACGATCTTGACTCCCTCAAGTTGGACCATCTTTCTTGATTGCGTTAGCTCGATGAAGACTAGATGATTGCTCCCCCATAGTCCACTATGGGTGAGCCACTCTTAGGCACATCTTCACAAGTCCATTGACACCACAATGGATGGCAAGATTCAAGCACTTGATCTCTTCATGATGCTCCACTTGAACTTGCACACAGCAATCTTGATGACGATCACCACTTGATGTCATCCTTTCCATGGGTTGTATGATATCTGCCTCTTGACGCAAGCCCATGGACACGTACCTAACCCCACATAGAACTCTCACATAGACCATGGGTTAGTACACAGAGTGCAATGGACAATGCTTACCATACCATGGGATCACTTGATCCCTCTCGGTACATCTTCTATGCTTTGTGAGTTGATCAACTTGATTCACTCTTGACTTAGTCTTGATCAACCTTGAATCTTTCCAACTCTCTTCATTTGGATGATGTCTTGAAGGTAGACATGAATGATCACACAATCTTCTTCTTCAAGACATGCTTGCAATAAGCTCAACACTCACATGACCGATCTTTGGATAATTCCTTAATAGCACTGTGGTCATCACAAACTCTCCTTGAGACCAACAAATGGACTCCAAGAAAAGCCTATGGACAAACCCTTCAAATATATCTCAAGGCAACCATTAGTCCATAGAGATTGTCATCAATTGCCAAAACCAAACATGGGGGCACCGCATGTTCTTTCAACTGTGAGCCAGGCGACGTTGGTGGTTAATGGGGTAGGCACTTCGAGCCTATGTCTGATGACTATCGCCGATCACACACGTGCCCGATTGAGGTGGAGCAGATGGTGTTGCTTGACATTAGGGGTACGTTGCAGTCCATTGGCAAAGACATGGATGATTTCGCTCTTCCAAGCATTGACGATGCGTTCGACCCAACCGAGGGCGAGGCCAGAGAGGTGATCGGGGAATCCACCATTGATTTTGACATCAACGTCACTAAAGTGGCATCGTCGCTAAAGTTGGAGCAGAGGGCTGCATACGACAAGATACTAGCTGCAATTGAACGCGGTGATGGGGGTGTGTTCTTTGTTGATCGCCCGGGAGGTATAGGGAAGACCTTCCTGTACAGGACGCTACTCGCCAAGGTTCAAAGCGAGGGAAACATCGCAATCGCTACCGCGACGTCAGGCGTCGCCACTTCTATCATGCCTGGAGGTAGGACTGCCCACTCGAGGTTCAAGATCCCATTGAGTTGCGACGATGGCGCCTCATGCACCTTCATGAAGCAGAGTGGGACCGCCAAGCTACTGAGAATGGCCTCATTGATACTATGGGACGAGGCCACCATGACTAAGCGACAGGCGGTCGAGGCACTGGACAACAGCATGTGTGACATCATGGGAAGACGGGACCAACCCTTTGGAGGTAAAACTGTTGTGTTTGGCGAGGACTTCAGGCAGGTGGTTCCGGTCTTCAGGAGGGGGTCCCGGGGTCAGATAATCCATGCAACCCTTCGAAGTTCACATCTCTGGAAGGGTATGCACGAATATACTAAGGTCTGCACTTAAGAAACTTGTGTAGATTGCATGAGTATCACCTTGTGAAAGTGTTTATTCGTTGGCGGTAGCGGCTATGCAATTATTGCGTCTCCAAGTGTTATTGGTTGTAGGTACATTTTGGACTCATGTATTATACCATTTAGGGGCATTTCAATAATATATAATGTTTGAAAGACCACATGTTTGTATTTCTCACTGACACGCCCACCTATCGTATAATATCCCGTTTATGACGCTCTTGCACTAACATGAAGGTAAGTTGCTTTTTTCCTTGGAGTTGTTGTTGATGGAATCAATTTACTTAGTGAAATAAACTTGCCCCTCTGAAGGTGATGTTACTTAAGCTATCATTGTTGTACATATACTAATATGTTTTTATAGCTAAGTTTGCTTGTGAACAGTGAATTCTACTTTCCTTTCTCTAAATTTGGAGTGGATTGCGCATACTAAGGTTGTCCATGTGAAAGAAAGCAAGAGAGCTGAGCCAAAGATGGCACGCTAATTTCAACAAAAAGTATTTCATTGTGAGTGTGACAAAAGACCCATCCCAGATGTTTATACAAAGGCATTATTTATGTGATATTTGTTTCCAGGCTCTTCCATATTAGCCTTTTTCAAGGTAGGATCTCATATATTTTTGTTTGAACTTTCCATCCAGCAATGATCTTTATACTGTAAAGAACATATTACCCTTTTTCAAGGCATACTGAAGGCCAAAACATATTAGAGTAAAATCGAACTAGCTATCTGAATCACATTATCTTATTACAGAAAATTAGATGTTTTCACATTTAAAATTTTAGATTCATCTTTACTTGTAAGGAAAAAAGGTCTGATGCTGCAGCCACAAAGGAACAAATCCAAAATGCACAAACAGACATATTGCAGCTATCATGATTTTTGTTGTTGGGGTAAGGCAATTGAAGATTGTGGTCACAAATTCAGTAAAGCATGCCGACACTGTATATCGAATGTGATGAGCAAAAATAAGAGCATACATGTACATATATGTAGTGTACTGTCGCCGTAAGTTATTTATTGGTTACTGCCTATCAAAGAAATGTGTTAGCGGTGGTTCTCTAATAATGTCTATGGCAAACTGTTTTCACGCATCCAGAACTAATATTGGTTACCTTTAAAATTCAAAAAAAAATGGTTACCTTTGGCATTGGGTAAACATAGAGAAACTGGAATTGAGAAATGCATCCAACTTGTTCGAACTCCCAGATATTTGACCTGCAAATAGTGTATCGAGACTGTACATAACTTCCAATATATGGAATTTAGTATTTGTACAAACTATTAAAGCATACAAGAAGAGCTAAGCACCGGAAAAAAGTGCATGTTGACTAAATAAGTAACAGGAAAGACAAAAAGCATTATTTTTCAGTGAGAAATAAGTGAACAAAAAACTTTGTTATCTGTTCACCGTTACCACTGTAATAGTAGAGATGTTAGTGTGTACGTCGTGAATTTCTTATTGTGACAACTAATTTTAGCATATAAGTGATGATAAGTTCTTCATTTAATTAATACAATAATTTAATGCTTTAGTAAGTTCTCATCTTTGACATCTTTTTGATGGAAAAAAGATGGAGAGCTGCTCCATACAGCAATATATGATATAACTGGAACAAGCTATGATTTGATGCCCAGTTTTTCTCCCCATGGCCTACCTATGCTAACCTCCTCTTCTATCCCTCCCCCCTCTCTGCTCTCCCTTCTCCCATCACAGATAGCAAAGGATCAAAATAGCCAGACCTGGAGGAAAAATTCCTGAGAACTACCTCATGTAAGCAAGGAGCATCAAGAAGGTGAGTTCCTCTAGGTATGAAAATCATTGGATCTTTCTCTTCTCTAATCTAAAAGTTTAATAATTATTAGATTATTTCAACTTGCATGACAAAGGGTCTGTTGGCACGACTGAAAAATCCTTGGAAATGAAAACTCTTACTCAGATATGTGAAGTCATGCCTCATGCCTGAAGCACATTCAACAAAAAGATAAGATGCTTCGGGGGATCAATCACAACGATTTCCATGACAAACGGCACATGATCTGAAATTTTCAGCAACAAAAAAACTGTCAGACACCTCGGCTAGCAACAGGAAAAGGAGCAATGCAATGCAAAGTGATTACATGGATAGTGCAATAGTAGAGGAGCATAGTAACAAATGTGTTGTATTAAGCTACAGCTTCACTGGGTTCTGCTCAAACAACGTAAAGAGTAATTGCATTTCTGGGATGGTAGCTTAGCTCCATTCCTAGAAGAAGGAACGGCTACAATTCTACAAGCACGATGACACTCTGGATCGAGGCGGCTCCCGAATCTAATTCCAGAGAAGAAACCCATCAATTAACAGTCATTTACAAACTGAAAATTACTGTATGATAGTGCAAGCATATCTCAGTTTCAAAATGGAAAATACACTTCTCAGTTTTACAGACTGAAAATTATGACAGTACAACTGAAAATACACCAATGCTGACTGTGCCTCCCCCAACCTTGTACAGGTATATACGACGGTCCATTTTCAGCAGTCATATGATTTTGCGTACTGTACATAAAAATCTGTACAAACTGCGCCAGAATAAAAGTTTCTGAAGAACGAACTCTAAAGATTTCTGCAGTTTTAGATTTCTACATTTCTATCATCTCTGAAGATAGGTTGCAGCAAGCAAGCAAATAGGGAGGAGGGTGATACCTTCCGTTCTTGGCACAACGTCTCTGGCACTATGGTGGGAGGGGAGCAGCGGTGGAAGAAGCAGAGCCAGACGAGCGGTGGTCTTCTGTCCAACCAACCAACAGAGTGGAGGGAGGGGAAGAGAGAGGAGGGACCCTCCATGACGAGCTCCAGGCCCACGGCGGACCTCCATGTCCATATCCCTGTCAGTGGAGAAGACCGGACCGTAGCTGCTGCTGTCGGTGAACCTTCCAAGGCGTCGTCCTGCTCCTGGTCATGGTGGCCCTGGCGTCGTTCTGGTAATGGAGGCGGGGTCGGAGAGGGAGAAGAGACGGGGGTGGGCGAATCAAATCAAGTCCAGATGAGCAGCAGCGAGGGAGAGCTAGGAAGGGGTAACGTACCGCACGGCGTTGGAGTGGAGGAAGGCCGTTGCAGATCGAGCCGACGCACTCGAAATCAGCCACTGGAGAATAAAAATGAGACCTTGGCGATGGCGACCGAGCCAATGGAGAGGCGCCGGCGACGCGGGCGAGGGAGAGGCTCCGGCGACGCGAGCTAGGGAGAGGCGCCGGCGAAGCAGGGGAGGGAGAGGCGCCGGCGACGCTAGCGAGGGGTTCGTCTGAGCGAGACAGAGAGTGGGTGAGTGAGCGAGAGACTGGACGAGGTGGGAGGGTAGTTTAGGAAAAAGCAAAAACAATTGTACGTGGCGAATTTTGTATTAGAAACTCGTAGCGACAAATATATTTGTACAGAGAGTATAAAATATTATTTATATATGTTCATATATTTATATGTAACTAGCAGTATTCAGTTTTGTATTGCAAATAAAAAATGTGTTAGTCTGACTTTTTATATGTTCCACTTTGTTCACCAGAGATAAAAATGATGAATTCTAATGATGTTTTAGAAATATCATCTCACATAGACTTCAATTGTTGTCGAAAAAGACTTCCACCCCACTTTATATATAAAGCAATGATCATCGATCAACCACAAACCACTGCATTTAACACACACGCACACACATCCGAGGCAGGATAAAGAGGTGTTGGAGAACATCTACAAACTTCAATCAGAACCTAGCACACTATAGGTTGGAAGATAAATCATCGCTAGATTTCGAAGAAGCCCTCAACGGGACACCACAAAGAGGAGCAGCCGAACATCGACGGATCGGGGCCTCCAAAGCAGCGTCTTCAAGAAGATCACGACGCCGTAACGCCGCCACCGCCCGATCCAAAGGATCAGGGTCTCCACCCGGAGCGTCCCGGAGCATCAAGAACAGCCACGACGGAGCCTTCAAGAAGATTACGACGCGCACAGACGCCGCCGCCGTCAGTCGGCCAAAGGCAAACAAAGTTTTTGTCGTGGTATTCTCACGGGGGGGTGCAAGACGACATATGCCACAAGGTGGCTTCGTGTGAGGGCAAGACTGCTGCCAGAATATCCAGGGACGAGTATGCGAGTAGCACGCGTTAGTTACCCAGGTTCAGGGCTCTCCGGAGAGATAACACCCCTACTCCTGCATGTCTGAGTATATCTGGTACAGAGTGCTCCTGGAGCTGTATCTGAGGTCAGTGCCATAGGCATCTGGCCTCGTATATGCATATGAGCATAGGTGTGTGTGTGGCCGCATGTGCCTGAGCATGCATGCGTGAATGTGTGGGAGCGTGAGTCCATCCTCTGATGGATGGATGGAGCTAGTGTTGGGGAACGTAGTAATTTCAAAATTTCCTACGCACACGCAAGATCATGGTGATGCATAGCAACGAGAGGGGAGAGTGTTGTCTACGTACCCTCGTAGACCGAAGCGGAAGCGTTGACGCAACATAGAGGAAGTAGTCGTACGTCTTCCCGGTTCGACCGATCCAAGCACCATTACTCCGGCACCTCCGAGTTCTTGGCACACGTTCAGCTCGATGACGCTCCCCGGGCTCCGATCCAGCAAAGCTTCGGGGAGGAGTTCCGTCAGCACGACGGCGTGGTGACGATCTTGATGTACTACCGACGCAGGGCTTCGCCTAAGCACCGCAACGATATGACCGAGGTGGAATATGGTGGAGGGGGGCACCGCACACGGCTAAGGAACGATCACGAAGATCAACTTGTGTGTCCATGGGGTGCCCCCTGCCCCCGTATATAAAGGAGTGGAGGAGGGGAGGGCCGGTCCTCTCTATGGCGCGCCCTAGGGGAGTCCTACTCCCACAGGTGGTAGGATTCCCCCTTTCCTAGTCCAACTAGGAACCCTTCCATGTAGTAGGAGTAGGAGACAAGGAAGGGGAAGAGAGAAGGGAAGGAAGGAGGGGGTGCGGCCCCTCCCCCTAGTCCAATTCGGACTAGGCCATGGGGGGCGTGCAGCCTGCCCTAGGCAGCCCCTCTCTCTTTCCCGTATGGCCCAATAAGCCCAATACTTCTCCCCGGCGAATTCCCGTAACTCTCCGGTACTCCGATAAATACCCGAATCACTCGGAACCTTTCCGAACTCCGAATATAGTCGTCCAATATATCGATCTTTACGTCTCGACCATTTTGAGACTCCTCGTCATGTCCCCGATCTCATCCGGGACTCCGAACTCCTTCGGTACATCAAAACTCATAAACTCATAATATGACTGTCATCGAAACCTTAAGTGTGCAGACCCTACGGTTCAAGAACAATGTAGACATGACCGAGACACGTCTCCGGTCAATAACCAATAGCGGGACCTGGATGCCCCTATTGGTTTCTACATATTCTACGAAGATCTTTATCGATCAGACCGCATAACAACATACGTTGTTCCCTTTGTCATCGGTATGTTACTTGCCCGAGATTCGATCATCGGTATCCAATACCTAGTTCAATCTCGTTACCGGCAAGTCTCTTTACCCGTTCCGTAATGCATCATTCCGTAACTAGCTCATTAGCTACATTGCTTGCAAGGCTTATAGTGATGTGCCTTACCGAGAGGGCCCAGAGATACCTCTCCGACAATCGGAGTGACAAAACCTAATCTCGAAATACGCCAACCCAACATGTACCTTTGGAGACACCCGTAGTACTCCTTTATAATCACCCAGTTACGTTGTGACGTTTGGTAGCACCCAAAGTGTTCCTCCGGTAAATGGGAGTTGCATAATCTCATAGTTACAGGAACATGTATAAGTCATGAAAAAAGCAATAGCAACATACTAAACGATCAAGTGCTAAGTTAATGGAACGGGTCAAGTCAATCACATCATTCTCCTAATGATGTGATCCCGTTAATCAAATGACAACTCATGTCTATGGCTAGGAAACTTAACCATCTTTGATTCACGAGCTAGTCAAGTAGAGGCATACTAGTGACACTATGTTTGTCTATGTATTCACACATGTATTATGTTTCCGGTTAATACAATTCTAGCATGAATAATAAACATTTATCATGAAATAAGGAAATAAATAATAACTTTATTATTGCCTCTAGGGCATATTTCCTTCAGTCTCCCACTTGCACTAGAGTCAATAATCTAGTTCACATCGCCATGTGATTTAACACCAATAATCATATATGTATATGATTAACACCCATAGTTCACATCGTCATGTGACCAACACCCAAAGGGTTTACTAGAGTCAATAATCTAGTTCACATCGCTGTCTGATTAACACCCAAAGAGTACAAAGGTATGATCATGTTTTGCTCGTGAGAGAAGTTTAGTCAACGGGTCTGTCACATTCAGAGCCGTATGTATTTTGCAAATATTCTATGTCTACAATACTCTGCACGGAGCTACTCTAGCTAATTGCTCCCACTTTCAATATGTATCCAGATTGAGACTTAGAGTCATCTGGATTAGTGGCAAAACTTTCATCGACGTAACCCTTTACGACGAACCTTTTGTCACTTCCATAATCGAGAAACATATCCTTATACCACTAAGGATAATTTTGACCGCTGTCCAGTGATCTACTCCTAGATCACTACTGTACTCCCTTGTCAAACTCAGTGGTGGGGTATACAATAGATCTGGTATACAGCATGGCATACTTTATAGAACCTATGGTTGAGGCATAGGGAATGACTTTCATTCTCTTTCTATCTTCTGCCGTGGTCGGGCTTTGAGTCTTACTCAATTGCACACCTTGTAACACAGGAAAGAACTCTTTCTTTGACTGTTCCATTTTGAACTACTTAAAAATCTTGTCAAGGTATTTACTCATTGAAAAAACTTATCAAGCGTCTTGATCTATCTCTATAGATCTTGATGCTCAATATGTAAGCAGCTTTACTGAGGTCCTTCTTGGAAAAACTCCTTTCAAATACTCCTTTATGCTTTACAGAATAATTCTACATTATTTCCGATCAACAATATGTCATTCACATATACTTATCAGAAATGTTGTATTGCTCCCACTCACTTTCTTGTAAATACAGGCTTCACCGCAAGTCTGCATAAAAACTATATGCTTCGATCAACTTATCAAAGCGTATATTCCAACTCCGAGATGCTTACACCAGTCCATAGATGGATAGCTAGAGTTTGCATATTTTGTTAGTACCTTTAGGATTGACAAAACCTTCTGGTTGCATCATATACAACTCTTCTTTGAGAAAACCATTAAGGAATGCAGTTTTGACATCCATTTGCCAGATTTCATAAATTGTGGCAATTGCTAACATGATTCGGACAGACTTAAGCATCACTACAGTTGAGAAAATCTCATTGTAATCAACACTTTGAACTTGTTAAAAACCTTTTTGCGACAAGTCGAGCTTTGTAGATAGTAACAGTACTATCAACGTCCGTCTTCCTCTTGAAGATCCATTTATACAATATGGCTTGCCGATCATCGGGCAACTCCACCAAAGTCCACACTTTGTTCTCATACATGGATCCCATCTCAGATTTCATGGCCTTAAGCCATTTTGCGGAATCTGGGCTCATCATCGCTTCCTCATAGTTCGTAGGTTCATCATGGTCTAGTAACATGACTTTCAGAACAGGATTACCGTACCACTCTGGTGCGGACCGTATTCTGGAAGACCTACGAGGTTCTGTAGTAACTTGATCTGAAGTTTTATGATCATCATCATTAGCTTCCTCACTAATTGGTGTAGGAATCACTGGAACTGATTTCTGTGATGAACTACTTTCCAATTCGGGAGAAGGTACAAATTACCTTATCAAGCTCTTACTTTCCTCCCACTCACTTCTTTTGAGAGAAACTCCTTCTCTAGAAAGGATCCATTTTTAGCAACGAATATCTTGCCTTCGGATCTGTGATAGAAGGTGTACCCAACAATTTCCTTTGGGTATTCTATGAAGACGCACTTCTCCGATTTGGGTTTGAGCTTATCAGGATGAAAGCTTTTCACATAAGCATCGCAGCCCCAAACTTTAAGAAACGACAACTTGGGTTTCTTGCTAAACCACAGTTCATATGGTGTCGTCTCAACGGATTTAGACGGTGCCCTTTTAACGTGAATGTAGCTGTCTCTAATGCATAACCCCAAAACAATAGTGGTAAATCAGTAAGAGACATCATAGATCGCACCATATCCAATAAAGTGCGCTTACGACGTTCGGACACACCATAATGTTGTGGTGTTCCAGGTGGCGTGAGCTGTGAAACTATTCCACATTGTTTTAATTGAAGACCAAACTCGTAACTCAAATATTCATCTCCGCGATCAGATCGCAGAAACTTTATTTTCTTGTTATGATGATTTTTCCACTTCACTCTGAAATTCTTTGAACCTTTCAACTATTTCAGACTTATGTTTCATCAAGTAGATATACCCATATCTGCTCAAATCATCTTGTGAAGGTCAGAAAATAACGATACTTGCCACGAGCATCAACACTCATTGGATCGCATACATCGGTATGTATTATTTCCAATAAGTCAGTAGCTTGTTCCATTGTTTCGGAGAATGGAGTTTTAGTCATCTTGTCCATGAGGCATGGTTCGCAAGCATCAAGTGATTCATAATCAAGTGATTCCAAAATCCCATCAGCATGGAGTTTCTTCATGCGCTTTACACCAATATGACCTAAACGGCAGTGCCACAAATAAGTTGCACTATCATTATTAACTTTGCATCTTTTGGTTTCAATATTATGAATATGTGTATCACTACGATCGAGATCCAATGAACCATTTTTATTGGGTGTGTAACCATATAAGGTTTTATTCATGTAAACAGAACAACAGTTTATTCTCTTACTTAAATGAATAACCGTATTGCAATAAACACGATCAAATCATATTCATGCTCAACGCAAACACCAAATAACATTTATTTAGGTTCAACACTAATCCCGAAAGTATAGGTAGTGTGCAATGATGATCATATCAATCTTGAAACTAATTTCAACACACATCGTCACTTCACCCTTAACTAGTTTCTGTTTATTCTGTAACTCCCGTTTCGAGTTACTACTCTTAGCAACTGAACCAGTACCAAATACCGAGGGGTTGCTATAAACACTAGTAAAGTACACATCAATAACATGTATATCAAATATACCTTTGTTCACTTTTCCATCCTTCTTATCTGCCAAATACTTGGGGTAGTTCTGCTTCCAGTGACCAGTCCCTTTGTAGTAGAAGCACTTAGTCTCAGGCTTAGGTCCAGACTTGGGCTTCTTCACTTGAGCAGCAACTTGCTTGCTGTTCTTCTTGAAGTTCCCTTCTATCCCTTTGCCCTTTTCTTGAAACTAGTGGTCTTGTTAACCATCAACACTTGATGTTCTTTCTTGATTTCTACCTTCATCGATTTCATCATCATGAAAAACTCGGGAATCATTTTCATCATCCCTTGCATACTATAGTTCATCACGAAGTTCTACTAACTTGGTGATGGTGACTAGAGAATTCTGTCAATCACTATCTTATCTGGAAGATTAACTCATACTTGATTCAAGCGATTGTAGTACCCAGACAATCTGAGCACATGCTCACTAATTGAGCGATTCTCCTCCATCTTTTAGCTATAGAACTTGTTGGAGACTTCATATCTCTCAACTCGGGTATTTGCTTGAAATACTAACTTCAACTTCCTGGAACATCTCATATGGTCCATGACGTTCAAAACGTCTTTGAAGTCCCGATTCTAAGCCATAAAGCATGGTGCACAAAACTATCAAGTAGTCATCATATTGAGCTAGCCAAACGTTCATAACGTCTGCATCTGCTCCTGCAATAGGTCTGTCACCTAGCGGTGCATTAAGGACATAATTATTCTGTGCAGCAATGAGGATAAACCTCAGATCGCGGATCCAATTCGCATCATTGCTACTAACATTTTTCAACACAATTTTTTCTAGGAATATATCAAAATAAACATATGAAAGCAACAACGCAAGCTATTGATCTTACAACATAATTTGCAAAATACTACCAGGACTAAGTTCATGATAAATTTAAGTTCAATTAATCATATTACTTAAGAACTCCCACTTAGACAGACATCTCTCTAGTCATCTAAGTGATCACGTGATCCAAATCAACTAAACCATAACCGATCATCGCGTGAGATGGAGTAGTTTTAATGGTGAACATCACTATGTTGATCATATCTACTATATGATTCACGCTCGACCTTTCGGTCTCCGTGCTCCAAGGCCATATCTGCATATGCTAGGCTCATCAAGTTTAACCTGAGTATTCCGCGTGTGCAAAACTGGCTTGCACCCGTTGTAGATGGACGTAGAGCTTATCACATCCAATCATCACGTGGTGTCTGGGCACGATGAACTTTGGCAACGGTGCATACTTAGGGAGAACACTTCTTGATAATTAGTGAGAGATCATCTTAAAATGCTACCGTCAATCAAAGCAAGAATAAGATGTATAATAGATAAACATCATATGCAATCAAAATATATGACATGATATGGCCATGATCATCTTGCGCCTTTGATCCATCTCCAAAGTACTGTCATGATCTCTATCATCACCGGCACGACACCATGATCTCCATCATCTTGATCTATATCAATGTGTCATCACATGGTCGTCTCGCCAACAATTGCTCTTGCAACTATTGCTATTGCATAGCGATAAAGTAAAGCAATTATTTGGCGCTTGCATCTTATGCAATAGAGACAACCATAAGGCTTCTGCCAGTTGCCAATAACCTCGACAAAAAAAGATCATATTATACAACGACTTATATCTCATCATGTCTTGACCATATCACATCACAACATGCCCTGCAAAAACAAGTTAGACGTCCTCTACTTTGTTGTTGCAAGTTTTACGTGGCTGCTACTGGGCTTAGCAAGAACCGTTCTTACCTACGCATCAAAACCACAACGATAGTTTGTCAAGTTGGTGTTGTTTTAACCTTCGCAAGGACCGGGCCTAGCCACACTCGGTTCAACTAAAGTTGGAGAAACTGACACCCGCTAGTCACCTGTGTGCATAGCACGGCGGTAAAACCAGTATCGCGTAAGCGTACGCGTAATGTCGGTCCGGGCCGCTTCATCCAACAATACCGCCGAACCAAAGTATGACATGCTGGTAAGCAGTATGACTTGTATCGCCCACAACTCACTTGTGTTCTACTCATGCATATAACATCAACGCATAAAACCTAGGCTCGGATGCCACTGTTGGGGAACGTAGTAATTTCAAAATTTCCTACGCACACGCAAGATCATGGTGATGCATAGCAACGAGAGGAGAGAGTGTTGTCTACGTACCCTCGTAGACCGAAGCGGAAGCGTTGACGCAACGTAGAGGAAGTAGTCGTACGTCTTCCCGGTTCGACCGATCCAAGCACCGTTACTCCGGCACCTCCGAGTTCTTGGCACACGTTCAGCTCGATGACGCTCCCCGGGCCCCGGTCCAGCAAAGCTTCGGGGAGGAGTTCCGTCAGCACGACGGCGTGGTGAAGATCTTGATGTACTACCGATGCAGGGCTTCGCCTAAGCACCGCAACGATATGACCAAGGTGGAATATGGTGGAGGGGGGCACCGCACACGGCTAAGGAACGATCACGAAGATCAACTTGTGTGTCCATGGGGTGCCCCCTGCCCCCGTATATAAAGGAGTGGAGGAGGGGAGGGCCGGCCCTCTCTATGGCGCGCCCTAGGGGAGTCCTACTCCCACCGGGAGTAGGATTCCCCCTTTCCTAGTCCAACTAGGAACCCTTCCATGTAGTAGGAGTAGGAGACAAGGAAGGGGAAGAGAGAAGGGAAGGAAGGAGGGGGTGCGGCCCCTCCCCCTAGTCCAATTCGGACTAGGCCATGGGGGGGCGCGCAGCCTGCCCTAGGCAGCCCCTCTCTCTTTCCCGTATGGCCCAATAAGGCCCAATACTTCTCCCCGGCGAATTCCCGTAACTCTCCGGTACTCTGATAAATACCCGAATCACTCGGAACCTTTCCGAACTCCGAATATAGTCGTCCAATATATCGATCTTTACGTCTCAACCATTTCGAGACTCCTCGTCATGTCCCCGATCTCATCCGGGACTCCGAACTCCTTCGGTACATCAAAACTCATAAACTCATAATATGACTGTCATCGAAACCTTAAGCGTGCGGACCCTACAGTTCGAGAACAATGTAGACATGACCGAGACACGTCTCTGGTCAATAACCAATAGCGGGACCTGGATGCCCATATTGGTTCCTACATATTCTACGAAGATCTTTATCGGTCAGACCGCATAACAACATACGTTGTTCCCTTTGTCATTGGTATGTTACTTGCCCGAGATTCGATCGTCGGTATCCAATACCTAGTTCAATCTCATTACCGGCAAGTCTCTTTACTCGTTCCGTAATGCATCATTCCGTAACTAGCTCATTAGCTACATTGCTTGCAAGGCTTATAGTGATGTGCATTACCGAGAGGGCCCAGAGATACCTCTCCGACAATCGGAGTGACAAAACCTAATCTCGAAATACGCCAACCCAACATCTACCTTTGGAGACACTCGTAGTACTCCTTTATAATCACCCAGTTACGTTGTGACGTTTGGTAGCACCCAAAGTGTTCCTCCGATAAACGGGAGTTGCATAATCTCATAGTTACAGGAACATGTATAAGTCATGAAGAAAGCAATAGCAACATACTAAACGATCAAGTGCTAAGCTAATGGAACGGGTCAAGTCAATCACATCATTCTCCTAATGATGTGATCTCGTTAATCAAATGACAACTCATGTCTATGGCTAGAAAACTTAACCATCTTTGATTCACGAGCTAGTCAAGTAGAGGCATACTAGTGACACTATGTTTGTCTATGTATTCACACATGTATTATGTTTCCGGTTAATATAATTCTAGCATGAATAATAAATATTTATCATGAAATAAGGAAATAAATAATAACTTTATTATTGCCTCTAGGGCATATTTCCTTCAGCTAGCTTATATAGGCATGGCTAGCTTGATATGTAAGCTATGTGGGTAGCTTAGGAAGTAAGCTAGGTAGGCATGGTGGGGTGTCATCCTTGTCCCCTGGGTCACTTCATAAATAGTGCCAGGGGACAAGTGACACTGTACATGATGGCTGGGGTGTCACGTGAACAGTGCGAGGTACGGTCGTCACGCTGGGGTCGCGTCGGGCTGCAGTCGGCAGTCAGCCTGGTGGCACAGTCGGCAGCCAGCAGTCGGCCTGGTGGAGCAGTCGGCAGCCAACAGTCGGCCTGGGTGGCCGGGGAGTCGGCAGCCGGCAGTCGGCCTGGTGGCGCAGCCAGCAGCCAGCAGTCAGCCTGGTGGAGCAGTCGGCAGCCATCAGTCGGCCTGGGCGACCGGGGAGTCGGCAGCCAGCAGGCAGCAGCCGGCCGGGTAGTTGGACTGAGGGGCTTTGCTAGCCCCAATGTCTTGAAATATCGTCTTGCCGTCTTCGGGGTATCCGTGTCCAATTACTCCGACAGTAGCCCCCAAGCCTCCGGGCAACTTTGGCAAAGTTGGGCGGAGGTTTTTTGGCGAGTGTTCGTGGAAATGATCATGAAAAAGACAAAGTTAGTCCACGCAAGTATATCAAATGATTGCTTTTAGCATTGCAAGTTTTATGCGGAGGGTGCCGACTCGGTTTCGTCCGAGCCCCCTTAATCTTTTTCGTGTTCCCTCCGCTTTTTGGCTTGTGCTCTCGCTCGCCGGACAGCCGCTCTGCGATCTGTGGCTGAGAGTGGGCCACGAAGTGGAGTGTACAGTACTCAAAGTCTGGGAGTAGATTCAACCGAGTTGATACTTGTAAAGGAAACGGTCGGGTCGCCCGAAGCGTTTTTCTTTCCGGACGTTTTTCGCATGGGTGGCCTCCAGCATTCACTCTTGCCAGTCGGACAGCCGCTCTGCGGTCTGTGACTGAGAGTGGGCCTTTGGTACCGCGCACGCTACTAAGCCGTCTGCGAAAACTAACGTCTCAGGCCAAGCGGCCAGCCCCCGGGCCAACTCTGGCTGGCGCCGGGGCGAACAGTGATGCAACTGTAATGAAATGCGGAGATAGTTCCCCGAGCATCGCTCGGGGTTATCCGTGCTTGCGTGATGCAAAAATATGCAGGTGAGGAGCTCACATTGATTTTCGTGTAGCCGAGGTGGAGTTTGCCTAAGACAGCCAGCGCGGCGCGCCGGCGCACCCGCTGGGTGTGGTCTTCGAGCCCCCGGGTGCTCGAAGCGGGGCCCCGGCCGGTCAGGCTCGACCGGCTAGGCGGTGAGGCGTCTTGCAACGCCCTTCTTCTTCTTTTTCTCTTCTGCCGGCTGCTGGCAGCCGGACAAAACTCTTCTCTTGTCTGCAATCTTCGCGGGGGCGCGCCAGCGCCCCCGCTGGGTGTAGCCCCCGAGATTCGGGCTGACTGCTGAGCAGTCGGGCCGGATCTCCCGGCGACTACTTTGTCTTCTTCATCGCGGGGGCGCGTCAGCGCACCCGCTGGGTGTAGCCCCCGAGATTCGGGCCGACTGCTGAGCAGTCGGGCTGGATCTCCCGGCAACTACTTTGTGTTCTTCTCTTTTGTCGGCTGTCGACAGCCGGACGCTTCTTGTGCACGAGCAGTCAGGTGGGCATCCGGCCTGACTTTTCTCCACCTGGCAACAATCTTTTTTCCTTCTCTTTTCTCTTCGTCCGCCGGCTGCTGGTAGCCGGACGGGCACATTTCTTTTTTCACAGCACCTGGCCACTTTCTCAGTCGGACGCAATGCTCTTTCTTTTCTTTTCTTTTTGCAGCTGGACCCTTATTCAGCCGGCTTCCTTTTTTTTACAGTCAGCCGACTGGGAACCCAGCCTGACTTTTCGGGCGGCCGGTGGGCACCCGGCCACTTCTCTCTTTTCTCCCAGCCGGCTTTGAGCAGTCGGACACAGCTCCTTTTTTTTGGCACAACCGGGTCCGACTCCACGCAGGCAACTGGATCCTCTTTTTTTTGTCAGCCGGCTGGGAACTCGGCGTGACTTTTCTCTCTCTTCAGCCGGCTAGCGGCTTTGACTTTTCTTTTATCTTCAGTCCCAGCCGGCCCTCTTCTCTTTTATCTTCTTCGCATTGGCTGGACAGTCGGCAGGAGCGAGCAGGGAGCCGGCAGCCGGCCAGGCCGGCCGGGTGGTGGGTGAAGCCGGGTGGCAGGCGGAGCCGGCCGTCCGGGTGGCGGGAGCCGGCCACGCGGGCGCGGACGGGAGTCGGCGGCCGGGTGGCGGGACTTGGGCGTCTTGGCGCGGTGTGGACGGTGCTCGGCGCGCCTGAGGCAGCAAGCACGCGGGAGGCGGCCGGCCCGGCGTGGAGGCGGAACAGCCGGCCAGGCGCAGGCGGCATGGTGGAGCGGCTCGCCGTGACGAGGCCAGGAGCGGGCGTGCAGCGTGAGGAGGACCCAGCGCTCGGGGCGGGAGGCCGGAGTTGGGCGCAGCCGCGGCTGCGAGGAGACCGGGCTCGGGGCCGGCTAGGCGAGAAGGCGGAGCCGGCGCGGAGATCCCGGGGAGGCGGCGCGAGGCCAGCGCGGGGCAGCATCCGGGCGGGCGTGGGAGGAGCTGGGCGAGGCAGCGCGGCCGACTAGCGGCGAGCCGGCCATGGGGTGAGCGGGAGTCGGCC
>NC_041383.1:701009740-701015984 GCF_002162155.2 Triticum dicoccoides
CGCGCGGCCAGAGCGGTCGTAGAGGTGCGCGCTGGGGTTGGTCGCTGCGACCACTGGTTCTTCACCAGATTTTTCTTCCGCTGTTGACTGTTGTGGATGTAATGGTAGCTAGTTGGTGCAGAGCAGATGACCGGGCGAGGCCGCTCGATCACGAGGAGCAGGAGCAGACGCGGGCAACAGTGGTGCTCGAGCAGTAGGCACGACGCACGCGAGCGTGGCGAAGGTGCTTGGGTGGAGCGGAGCGAAGGCAAGCCAGTGCCTGACTAGGCATGTATGGCCATTATATGACCATTATCTGGGCAACGTCCGAGTAGTGTGTGGCTGATGGTTTGACCATTGCATGACTCATATCTAGCTAGCTTGTAGATGGTATAACAGATGGTGTATGGAGGAGCGACCGTGCATTCCGGCCGGAGCTAGGCGCAGCGTGAAGGAAAGCAGACGCGAGCGGTGCGTGGACGGATACGTCCGACCGAAGCGATGCCCCGAGCGCAGGCATGCGTGGACGGACAGCCAGCATCGCAACGGTGGCGGTGAGGAAGGCGCAACCGGCGGCGAGGACGCGTCACCCCTCGCGGCCGCTCCGGGGGCGTGTCGGTGTCGAGCCCCCGAGCGCTACCAGAGAGACGGCGCGACGCCGCAGTGATGATGACGAAGATGGTCCCGCCCGGACTGCAAAACCAGCAGCAGCGCGGTAGCATAGTACCGCCCCACGGTGGGCGCCAAATGTCGTGGTATTCTCACGGGGGGTGCAAGACGACATATGCCACAAGGTGGCTTCATGTGAGGGCAAGACTGCTGCCGGAATATCCAGGGACGAGTATGCGAGTAGCACGCGCTAGTTACCCAGGTTCAGGGCTCTCCGGAGAGATAACACCCCTACTCCTGCATGTGTGAGTATATCTGGTATATCTGGTACAGAGTGCTCCTGAAGCTGTATCTGAGGTCAGTGCCATAGACATCTGGCCTCGTATATGCATATGAGCATAGGTGTGTGTGTGGCCGCATGTGCCTGAGCATGCAT
Source organism: Triticum dicoccoides (assembly GCF_002162155.2). Taxonomy (NCBI): domain Eukaryota; kingdom Viridiplantae; phylum Streptophyta; class Magnoliopsida; order Poales; family Poaceae; genus Triticum; species Triticum dicoccoides. Next base: position 701,010,765 of record NC_041383.1, read on the forward strand.
GCGTGAATGTGTGGGAGCGTGAGTCCATCCTCTGATGGATGGATGGAGCTAGCTTATATAAGCATGGCTAGCTTGATATGTAAGCTATGTGGGTAGCTTAGGAAGTAAGCTAGGTAGGCATGGTGGGGTGTCATCCTTGTCCCCTGGGTCACTTCATAAAAAGTGCCAGGGGACAAGTGACACTGTACATGATGGCTGGGGTGTCACGTGAACAGTGCTAGGTACGGTCGTCACGTCGGGGTCGCGTCGGGCTGCAGTCGGCAGTCGGCCTGATGGCGCAGTCGGCAGTCAGCAGTCGGCCTGGTGGAGCAGTCGGCAGCCGGCAGTCGGCCTGATGGAGCAGTCGGCAGCCATCAGTCGGCCTGGGCGGCTGGGGAGTCGGCAGCCAGCAGGCAGCAGCCGGCCGGGTAGTTGGACTGAGGGGCTTTGCTAGCCCCGATGTCTTGAAATATCGTCTTGCCGTCTTCGGGGTATCCGTGTCCAATTACTCCGACAGTTTTCACCCTGGTAAGCACTATCCACCAGCAGAACAGGGTATGCGCAACCAAAACAGGCCGGCCACCCCCACCACCCAACGCCGAAAGCTAGCCGCCACGCCGCACTCACGGCCATGGCCGCTAGCCAGCACCCGAGCCACGCGCCCCGCCCACGGGCACCGCAGCTCCCACCACCTAGGTTGTCGCCCCGGCGTCCAGGACCACCTCCACCCATCACCACAGCCCACAGCCACCACCGACCGATGAGGGGGCAGAAGGCCCCTCCTTCCACACCCCCAAAGCGAGCCCCTTGAGGACATCCGGGACGAGCCGGCCAGATCGGGGGGGGGGGCACTACCGTCAGCGACGACGAGCCACGCTGCACGCCGGGGACCAGGGCCACCGTCGTGCACGATGGCAAGGCCGGGAAGCACCCCTACCTCCCTCCCGGAGCACCCCAGCCCCCACCGATCGGCCACGCACTCGCCACCAGTCGCTAAGCACGGACCCATGAGCAACAGGCGGAAAAGGGACACCACCACCACCGCGCCGCCCCCTCCATCAGCCAAGATGGTCACAACGGAGGAGGCCGCTCGCAGCACGAGCCGCCCACGGCCCGTGCCGCTTGGAGGGCCAGATCCGGCGGAGCCGTGACCGCATCCAGACCACAAGAGCGCATCCCCCGCACGCTACCCGCCACACCGCCACCATGTCGCCGCCGCGCACTACTCCGACGCGCCACCGCGTCCGCCATCTAGCGCAACACCCCGGCCCAGCCGCCTCGGCCTGCGTCGAGCCTGCTGCGCGAGTGGGCAAGATCTCCCCGCCACCGACCAGGCTTCGCCTAGCCGCGCCCTCTGGCGGCGGTAAGGGGGGAGGAGAAGGAGGGGGACCCCGCCGCCGGCAGCTAGGGTTTTCTTCCGGTCGCGCGCGGGGCGACACGGGAGGAGGGAGGGGAGAGGGGACACTCGACTGAAATTATTATGCAATGGTGTCTGTGTTATATTGTCTCTACCTATGAAATTTAACATACATTATTTTTATATAATTTCGGCAAAATATTTCAAAAGCCCGTGGCAACGCACGTGCAGACAGGACTCGGTCGCGTAAAGCCAGAAGTGGCACCTCGGGTCATTGGACCAGCCGCATCTATCGGGTCAGGGATCACTCACGTAGCTCCCGACCCGATGTGGGCCGGCCTATTAAATTCTTTCGGTGGCTCTTGTAGCCCAGCGTACAACGTACGATTTGTGTTTCCCTGGTATTCTTTGTTTTTTTTTCATTTTTTAAGTTTTCTATATTATAAAAAAATTTAAATACACATTGAACATTTTTTTAATATACGGTGATCTTTTGTGAAAATATACTGAAAAATTTGTAATATACAATGAGCATTTTTTATATACACTGAACTTTTGTTCAATGTACGATGAACTTTTTCTAATATACAGCAGATATTATTTAATATACAGTGAACATTTTTTCAAATACACACTAAACATTTTGTAATATGTAACATATATTTTTTATATACAGTGAACTTTTTTTAATGTCGGTGAACTTGTTTTAATATACAGTGAACATTTATTTAATATACACAGTGATCAAATGTCTAAGGTACAATTGAATTTTTTATATACAGTGAACTTTTTCCAATGAACTCGTTTTAAATATAGGTCAATTTTTTTTCTAATACACACTGAACATTTTAAAAATTTACAATTGAACATTCTCCCGAAAAAGAGATGAATAGAAAAAATAGAAAACCTGTAAAACCAGAAAACTGGGGAAAAACACATAGAAGATATGTTTGTGATTTTTCTTAGATGTTTGTGAATTCAAATAGATTTTCAAGAATTTTTAAAAAAAGCAAAAAAAGAAACGAAAAAAAAGTAAAACAGAAAATAAAAACAAACAGAAAACCAACAAAGCAAAAAAACGTCTAAAAACCACCAGAAAACTGCGTATATGGGCCTCTGCCGACGTCTGAATCGCATGGGTGATCGCCTGATATGTATGGGGAGCCACTAGTTAACGAGAGCCTCGCAACGATTAGCGCACTTGGCGCGCTCTCAGCCATTCACCACGTGTCATGCTCTAGGCGTTCCCTTCAGATTTTTTATTTTTATTTTTCCGCACGCGTTTTCGGCTATTTAAACGGTTGTTTCTGGGTTTTTTTCGATATTTTGGTTTTTCACCGGTCTTCCTTTGCTTTTCGACCAATTTTTTTTCCTTTTTTCCCGTGAAAAAACTTGTTTTCTATTTTTTTTTCCTTTCGCGAGAGTCACGGTTTTGCTTCCGCGAGAGTCACGGCCGTACCTCTCGGAAACGAAAAAAAACGTGTTTTCTATTTTATTTCTTTCGCGAGAGTCACCGTTTTGCTTCCGCGATAGGCGCGGTTGTGCTTTGCGAGAGTTACGGCCGTGCCTCTTGAAAACGAAAAAAGACGCGTTTTATGTTTTTTTTCCTTTCGCGAGAGTCACGGTTTTTGCTTCCGCGAGAGGCACGGTTGTGCTTTCGCCAGGGTCACGGCCGTGTCTCTCGAAAACAAAAAAAACACGTTTCCTATTTCTTTTCTTTCGCGAGAGTCACGATTTTGCTTCCGCGAGAGGCACGAGTGTGCTTTCGCGAGAGTCACGGCCGTGCCTCCTCGGAAACGAAAAAACGCGTTTTCTCTTTTTTTTTCCTTCCGCGAGAGTCACGGTTTTGCTTCTGCGAGAGGCACGAACATGCCTCTTTCATAAAGGAAAAAAACCGTGTTTCTGGTTCGGTTTTTTCGTCCGGTTTTTTGGTGAAAATAAAGTTCTTCAAAACCTATTAACATGGGATTTAGTTTTTAAGATCTCGACGCGAGGAATTTAATGATAAAAGTGGTTTGAGATTTGGATGTATGATTTGAGAGATTAAATATTTTGACTAAACAGATCTACGAAAAAAGAGGAAAACTTTCAAGTTGTAACGAGTGGCGCGCTGCTGCATGTGCGTTAATTGTGGCAATCTGGGAGTTGAAATGATCTTTGCAACTAGTGATTTCGATATGTATCGCAACGTTGGGTCCCCTCGAAAATAAAAAAATTAGTTGGGTTCTCTGACCCTTATCAGCTCCTATATCCCGGTGGCTCGCCGCCGCCCGGCTGCCTCACGTTCCGGCCGGCGAGGTTAGCCCAACGCGATGCCAGTGCGTTCCGGAACCGGGACGCCTCGGGGGCGGGCTCGGCCAGGTCTGTGCCCTCCTCCCGCTGTCCATCTACACGCTGCAGCAGGAGCAGCAGCAGGGCGCCGCAGGAGAACTACCCGCGCCTCTGGCGAAGCTCCGGGCGGCTATGAGGAAGCGTTGCGGCCAGATCCTTACTGCAGAAGGACATTTCCGCCGAGGTCGACGACGGCGCTGGCCCTCTGAGGCTGCGAATGGTGATGTTCCTACATTTGCTGTTCTCGTTTTCAGTTAGTGCATACGCAAATTCGACTCTCAGTTGTTCTGTTTTGTTTTGTTTTTTACAGGAGAGCGAGAATCCCGAGAAGGCGAATGTAGTGGTGGCTGAGCAGGTGGATGAGTATGTAGATATGGAGGATGAGACCCCTGACTTACCAATCAGAGGAGGCCGAGAATGGTGCTGAGGATATGAGTGTCTCTGGTGTTCTTCTTCATGCTCAGTGATACTGTCGAAGCGGCTGTTTCTTCTTATCCTTTTTGAGAAACACCGTTTATTCTTCATCCAGTGGTACTGTCGAACTCACTATATATTCTTCCCCTTTATCAGAAACATTGTTTATTCTTCGTGAATTAAACTTCCTACAATGTTTCCCATTTGACTTTTTTACAGGTTCAGGGTCAGGGAGCTCAGGGGAGAGCACCTCAGAAGCTGGCAATGCTCATTCTCTGGTGTAGAGGAGGTTGTTCTAATAGTAGGATTTGACTAGGTGGAGGATGTAAGTACTTATTTCTGGGATGTAAGTACTAGGTGGAGGATGTAAGTACTTATTTGACTAGGTAGAGGAGGTCTTTTCATCTGGCCTTCTATCTGAAGGTGGCTTTTGTATTGATGTGTTTTCTCTAGCACATCTGTTATGTACTTAATGCTTATGGGCGACGTACCTATGGCATCAGAGTAAGAAAATGTTGAAATCATGGTTATCATCTGTGCCTGGCGACTTATATTGATATGAGAATGGTTTAATCTTTCTCAGAGGTATATGAATGATTAAATTTCAGTAGCCATGCAAACCTGAGTTGATTGGGACTCTTTTTGTCCTGGTGACACTGCTCGCCTTTGCTGAAATTACACCCTTGATTTCAATTAGAGTCTGTATTATTTTTAACTGGCTTGTTATTACTGGGTAAGAGAACTTCCTGTTGCTGTAAGCTTGTCTAACATTTAACCGGAGTGCCAGCAAAGCGTGTTGGTGTGCTGGTGCAAATTTCTGCTTTCATTTTACATTCAAATATTTCTGAGTTACTTTGCTTGTGTTTGCCAGTGCGGCAAATTTGCCCCCTGCGAATGTTCTTCTTTCCTTTGCAGGAATTTCTACGATTCATCAAGTGCTTATATGGTGAAGGGGAGCCTTGGCGCAGTGGTAAAGCTGCTGCCTTGTGACCATGAGGTCATGAGTTCAAGTCCTGGAAACAGCCTCTTACAGAAATGTAGGGAAAGGCTGCGTACTATAGACCCAAAGTGGTCGGACCCTTCCCTGGACCCTGCGCAAGCGGGAGCTACATGCACCAGGTTGCCCTTTCATCAAGTGC
>NC_041383.1:701016469-701052865 GCF_002162155.2 Triticum dicoccoides
GAGATTCTTAGAGTAGATAAATTGTGCACCCCATCAGTTAACATGTGCATGTGCTAATCTCTTGTCCAGCAAAGAAAACTACCACTAACAGAAGTCCGCCAGATCAGGAGTTAAACTATCCAACGGCCCGAGCAGTCTGAAGTACAACATGGCTTTCATCACAATCTACTAAGATCTTACCAAAGATAGGACAGTACTGCACTACACGCACCGAAGTAGCTTCAGGTTCTATCACAAGGAATATAACCAGCAATCAGCATCGAAACTACAAGTCGCAGTTTTCGTGTCTGCTGTCAATTCCATCCTGATCTCTGAAAGTGCAGGGCTGTGACCTGTTTGTCTGCTCTGTTCACCACACTAGCTATGCTAACTATCAGCGACAGGGGGGGCGACAAGGCGATGATCGGCCAAACACCTGCGGGATGGGCGACGGGGGGGGCGACAAGGCGGGCGACTCCGCGGGGCGCCGTCCGGCGATCGCCGGGCCTCTGTCCTCGGGGGCTGTGGCTCGTCCGCGGGTTGGCGGCCGGTTTTGGGTGCTAGCCGGATCTGATGATGACGAGGCGGACGGGGACGGGGATGATCCGGCGGCATCTCCGCCAACGCCGACTCCTTCTGATCTATTTTGTGAGTTTTTTCCATTCGGGTTATGATGAGGATGAGGTTGCCTCAACGGTGGACAGGATCTTGCCGGTGGACGATCGGGCGAGGGTTGGGCTACACGCGGGCGAGAGGAAGGAGATGGTGCGTCGCGTCGTGCATCGAAGAACGGCGGCGATGGCTGTCAGGCCATGGAAGGGAACCCTTCCGAAGGTTAGTCTTCCAAACCTCACCCTTTTTGATTTGATTCGGCCGGATTCTTGGACTAAAGTTCAGAGGAAGAAGAGAGCAATCCGTTCTGCTAGTGAGTCCCGGCGGCCGGCGGCGGCCGTGGCGCCGTTGCCGGCGGGGCGGCCGATCGGGATCGCTCAGATGCGGGAGTCGCGTTTGAACGCACTCCTGGGCCGCGGGCACGGAGTGCCTGGGGGTGGGACGGTTCTGAGTGAGCCGGGCCCGTGCGAGAATGGGCCTGTGTTAACCGGGTATGAGGCCCAGTATAACCAGTCACGCACGTCGAGTACGAGTACGCCTACACCCCCATGCACGATCGATGTTCCTTCTGTGTGTCTTCGGTTGAAACGATCTAGGGTTCTTGGTGGTGCGAGCCGGCCGAAGTTCTCTGACCGTGGTGTGGGGCGTGCTAGGCGCATTCCGCCTCTCCACGGCATGGCCGGTCGAGGTCTGCCCCCTGCCAAGTCTGGCGCCCCGGGCGGTGCTGGCCGTGGAGGGCAAGTGCCGCCGGCAGGAGGTGGCCGCGGCAGGGATGGTATGCCGCAGGGAACGGGCCGCGGCGGGGCTGGACTGCCACTCGGGGCTGGCCATGGTGGCGTTGCCCCGTTCCCGGGTACTGGGTCCGGCCGGGCGGCGCAGGAGGCCGGTGGCCCTAGGCTGCCACAAGCAGGTAGTGCGTGTTGGAAATATGCCCTAGAGGCAATAATAAAAGGGTTATTATTATATTTTCTTGTTCATGATAATTGTCTTTTATTCATGCTATAACTGTATTATCCGGAAATCGTAGTACACGTATGAATACATAGACCATAACATTGTCCCTAGTGAGCCTCTAGTTGACTAGCTCGTTGGTCACAGATAGTCATGGCTTCCTGACTATGGACATCAGATGTCATTGACAACGGGATCACATCATTAGGAGAATGATGTGATGGACAAGACCCAATCCTAAGCATATCACAAGATCGTGTAGTTCGTTTTGCTAGAGCTTTTTCAATGTCAAGTATCTCTTCCTTAGACCATGAGATCGTGTAACTCCCGGATACCGTAAGAGTGCTTTGGGTGTACCAAACGTCACAACGTAACTGGGTGACCATAAAGGTGCACTACAGGTATCTCCGAAAGTGTCTGTTGGGTTGACACGGATCGAGACTGGGATTTGTCACTCCGTATGACGGAGAGGTATCTCTGGGCCCACTCGGTAATGCATCATCATAATGAGCTCAAAGTGACCAAGTGTTTGATCACGGGATCATGCATTACGGTACGAGTAAAGTGACTTGCCGGTAACGAGACTGAACGAGGTATTGGGATACCGACAATCGAGTCTCGGGCATGTAACGTACCGATTGACAAAGGGAATTGTATACGGGGTTTGATCGAATCCTCGACATCGTGGTTCAACCGATGAAATCATCGTGGAACATGTGGGAGCCAACATGGGTATCCAGATCCCGCTGTTGGTTATTGACCGGAGAGTCGTCTCGGTCATGTCTGCATGTCTCCCGAACCCGTAGGGTCTACACACTTAAGGTTCGGTGACGCTAGGGTTATTAGGAAGAGTTGTATGTGATTACCGAATGTCCGAATGTTGTTCGGAGTCCCGGATGAGATCTCGGACGTCACGAGGAGTTCCGGAATGGTCCGCAGGTGAAGTTTTATATATGGGAAGTTGTCATGCGGACACCGGAAAGTTTCGGGGGCATATCGGTATTGTACCGGGGCCACCGGGGGTCCACCGGGAGGGGCCAACCCTCTCGGAGGGTCACATGGGCCGCAAGGGGCAGGGAACCAGCCCCTGGAGGGCTGGGCGCGCCCCCCACCTTGGGCCCATGCGCCTAGGGTTGGGGGGGGGGAACCCTAGAGGGGGCGCCCCCCTTGCTTGGGGGGCAAGTCTCCCCCTCCCTGGCCGCCGCCCCCCTCTAGATCCCATCTAGAGGGGTCGGCCCCCCTTGCCCCTTCCCCTATAAATAGAGGGGTGAGGGGAGGGCTGCTGGACACAACCCAAGGCGCAGCCCCTCCCCTCCCCAACACCTCTCCTCCGTTACGTGCTTGGAGAAGCCCTGTTGGAGTACTTGCTGCACCAACACCACCATGCTGTCGTGCTGCCGTTGGAGCTATCTTCCTCAACCTATCCTTCCTCCTTGCTGGATCAAGACGGAGGAGACGTCGTCCGTCCCGTACGTGTGTTGAACGCGGAGGTGCTGTCCGTTCAGCACTTGGTCATCGGTGATCTGAATCACGGCGAGTACGACTCCATCATCACCATCCCCTTGAACGCTTCCGCACGCAATCTACAAGTGGTATGTAGATGCAATCACTCTCCCATGACTCTTTGCTAGATGAACTCATAGATGGATCTTGGTGAAACCGTAGGAAATTTTTTAATTTTCTACAACGTTCCCCAATAGTGGAATCTTGAGCCAGGTTTATGCGTGGTTCTCTATTGCACGAGTAGAACACAATTTGTTGTGGGCGTAGATCTTGTCAACTTGCTTGCCGCTACTAGTCTTATCTTGCTTCAGCGGTATTGTGGGATGAAGCGGCCCGGACCAATCTTACACGTACGCTTACGTGAGACCGGTTCCACCGACAGACATGCACTAGTTGCATAAGGTGGCTGGCGGGTGTCTGTCTCTCCCACTTTAGTTGGAGCGGATTCAATGAAAAGGGTCCTTATGAAGGGTAAATAGAAGTTGAAAAAAAATCACGTTGTGGTTATTCGTAGGTAAGAAAACGTTCTTGCTAGAACCCAATTGCAGCCACGTAAAAGATGTAACAACAATTAGAGAACGTCTAACTTGTTTTTGCAGCAATTGGCATGTGATGTGATATGGCCAGAAGTTGTGATGAATGATGAATGATATATTGTGATGTATGAGATCATGTTCTTGTAATAGGAATCACGACTTGCATGTCGATGAGTATGACAACCGGCAGGAGCCATAGGAGTTGTCTTTATTTTTGTATGACCTGCGTGTCATTGAAGAACGCCATGTAAATTACTTTACTTTATTGCTAAACGCGTTAGCCATAGAAGTAGAAGTAGTCGTTGGCGTGACAACTTCATGAAGACACGATGATGGAGATCATGATGATGGAGATCATGGTGTCATGCCGGTGACAAGATGATCATGGAGCCCCGAAAATGGAGATCAATGGAGCTATATGATATTGGCCATATCATGTCACTACTATATAATTGCATGTGATGTTTATTATGTTTATGCATCTTGTTTACTTAGAACGACGGTAGTAAATAAGATGATCCCTTACAACAATTTCAAGAAGTGTTCTCCCCTAACTGTGCACCGTTGCTAAAGTTCGTCGTTTCGAAGCACCACGTGATGATCGGGTGTGATAGATCCTTACGTTCACATACAACGGGTGTAAGACAGTTTTACACATGCAAAACACTTAGGGTTAACTTGACGAGCCTAGCATGTATAGACATGGCCTCGGAACACGGAGACCGAAAGGTCGAACACGAGTCGTATGGAAGATATGATCAACATGAAGATGTTCACCGACGATGACTAGTCCGTCTCACGTGATGATTGGACATGGCCTAGTCAACTCGGATCGTTTAACACTTAGATGACTAGAGGGATGTCTAATCTGAGTGGGAGTTCATTGTAATAAATTTGATTAGATGAACTTAATTATCATGAACTTAGTCTGAAAACCTTTGCAAATATGTCTTGTAGATCAAATGGCCAACGCTCATGTCAACATGAACTTCAACGCGTTCCTAGAGAAAACCAAGCTGAAAGATGATGGCAGCAACTATACGGACTGGGTCCGGAACCTGAGGATCATCCTCATAGCTGCCAGGAAACAATATGTCCTAGAAGGACCACTAGGTGACGCTCCCGTCCCAGAGAACCAAGACATTATGAATGCTTGGCAGTCTCGTGCTGATGATTACTCCCTCGTTCAGTGTGGCATGCTTTACAGCTTAGAACCGGGGCTCCAAAAGCGTTTTGAGCAACACGGAGCATATGAGATGTTCGAGGAGCTGAAACTAGTTTTCCAAGCTCACGCCTGGGTCGAGAGATATGACGTCTCCGACAAGTTCTATAGTTGTAAGATGGAGGAAAATAGTTCTGTCAGTGAGACATACTCAAAATGTCTGGGTTGCACAACCGCATGACCCAGCTGAACATTAACCTCCCTGATGAGGCGGTCATTGACAGAATCCTTCAGTCGCTCCCACCAAGCTACAAGAGCTTTGTGATGAACTACAATATGCAGGGGATGGTGAAGACCATTCCTGAAGTATTTTCAATGCTGAAGTCAGCAGAGGTTGAGATCAAGAAAGAACATCAAGTGTTGATGGTCAATAAGACCACTAAGTTCAAGAAGGGCAAGGGCAAGAAGAACTTCAAGAAGGACGGCAAGGATGTTGCCGCTCCCGGTAAGCCAGTTACCGGGAAGAAGTCAAAGAATGGACCCAAGCCTGAGACTGAGTGCTTTTATTGCAAGGGGAAGGGTCACTGGAAGTGGAACTGCCCCAAATACTTAGCGGATAAGAAGGCCGGCAACACTAAAGGTATATTTGATATACATGTAATTGATGTGTACCTTACCAGTACTCGTAGTAACTCCTGGGTATTTGATACCGGTGCCGTTGCTCATATTTGTAACTCACAACAGGAGCTGCGGAATAAGCGGAGACTGGCGAAGGACGAGGTGACGATGCGCGTCGGGAATGGTTCCAAGGTCGATGTGACCGCCGTCGGCACGCTACCTCTACATTTACCTATGGGATTAGTTATAAACCTTAATAATTGTTATTTGGTGCCAAGTTTGAGCATGAATATTGTATCTGGATCTCGTTTGATACGAGATGGCTACTCATTTAAATCCGAGAATAATGGTTGTTCTATTTATATGAGAGATATGTTTTATGGTCATGCCCCTATGGTCAATGGTTTATTCTTAATGAATCTCGAGCGTAATATTACACATATTCATAGTGTGAATGCCAAAAGATGTAAAGTTGATAACGATAGTCCCACATACTTGTGGCACTGCCGCCTTGGTCACATTGGTGTCAAGCGCATGAAGAAGCTCCATGTTGATGGACTTTTAGAGTCTCTCGATTATGAATCATTTGACACATGCGAACCATGCCTCATGGGCAAAATGACCAAGACTCCGTTCTCCGGAACAATGGAGCGAGCAACCAACTTGTTGGAAATCATACATACCGATGTGTGCGGTCCAATGAGCGTTGAGGCTCGCGGAGGATATCATTATGTTCTCACTCTCACTCATGACTTGAGTAGATATGGGTATGTCTACTTAATGAAACACAAGTCTGAGACCTTTGAAAAGTTCAAGGAATTTCAGAATGAGGTAGAGAATCAACGTGACCGAAAAATAAAGTTCCTACGATCAGATCATGGAGGAGAATATTTAAGTCACGAATTTGGTACACACTTAAGGAAATGTGGAATCGTTTAACAACTCACGCCGCCTGGAACACCTCAGCGTAACGGTGTGTCCGAACATCGTAATCGCACTCTATTGGATATGGTGCGGCCTATGATGTCTCTTACCGATTTACCGCTATCATTTTGGGGATACGCTCTAGAGACAGCTACATTCACTTTAAATAGGGCACCATCTAAATCCGTTGAGACGACACCGTATGAATTATGGTTTGGGAAGAAACCTAAGCTATCGTTTCTAAAAGTTTGGGGATGCGATGCTTATGTCAAGAAACTTCAACCTGAAAAGCTCGAACCCAAGTCGGAAAAATGCGTCTTCATAGGATACCCTAAGGAAACTGTTGGGTATACCTTCTACTTAAGATCCGAGGGCAAGATCTTTGTTGCCAAAAACGGATGCTTTCTGGAAAAAGAGTTTCTCTCGAAAGAAGTAAGTGGGAGGAAAGTAGAACTCGATGAAGTACTACCTCTCGAACGGGAAAGTAGTGCAGCTCAGGAAAATGTTCATGTGATGCCTACACCAACTGAAGAGGAAAATAATGATGACGATCAAGGTACTTCGGATCAAGTTGCTACTGAACTTCGTAGGTCCACAAGGACACGTTCCGCACCAGAGTGGTAGGGCAACCCTATCCTGGAAATCATGTTGTTAGACAACGGTGAACCTTCGAACTATGAAGAAGCGATGGCGGGCCCAGATTCCAACAAATGGCTTGAAGCCATGAAATCCGAGATAGAATCCATGTATGAAAACAAAGTGTGGACTTTGACAGACTTGCCCGATGATCGGCGAGCGATAGAAAACAAATGGATCTTTAAGAAGAAGACGGACGCGGATGGAAATGTTACCATCTATAAAGCTCAACTTGTCGCTAAGGGTTATCGACAAGTTCAAGGGGTTGACTACGACGAGACATTCTCTCCCGTAGCAAAGCTGAAGTCCGTCCGAATCATGTTAGCAATTGCCGCATACTATGATTATGAGATATGGAATATGGACGTCAAAACGGCATTCCTTAACAGACATCTTAAGGAAGAGCTGTATATGATGCAGCCGGAAGGTTTTGTCGATCCTAAGAATGCTAACAAAGTATGCAAGCTCCAGCGATCCATTTATGGGCTGGTGCAAGCATCTCGGAGTTGGAACATTCGCTTTGATGAGATGATCAAAGCGTTTGGGTTTATGCAGACTTATGGAGAAGCCTGCGTTTACAAGAAAGTGAGTGGGAGCTATGTAGCATTTCTCATATTATATGTAGATGACATACTCTTGATGGGAAATGATACAGAACTTCTGGATAGCATTAAGGCCTACTTGAATAAGTGTTTTTCAATGAAGGACCTTGGAGAAGCTGCTTATATATTAGGCATCAAGATCTATAGAGATAGATCGAGACGCCTCATAGGTCTTTCACAAAGCACATACCTTGATAAGATTTTGAAGAAGTTCAAAATGGAAATGTCCAAGAAAGGGTTCTTGTCTGTGTTGCAAGGTGTGAGATTGAGCACGGCTCAATCCCCGACCACGGCAAAAGATAAAGAAGAGATGAGTGTCATCCCCTATGCTTCAGCCATAGGATCTATTATGTATGCCATGTTGTGTACCAGACCTGATGTAAACCTTGCCATAAGTTTGGTAGGAAGGTACCAAAGTAATCCCGGCAAGGAACACTGGACAGCGCTCAAGAATATCCTGAAGTACCTGAAAAGGACAAACGACATGTTTCTCGTTTATGGAGGTGACGAAGAGCTCGTCGTAAAGGTTTACGTCGATGCTAGCTTCGACACAGATCTGGATGACTCTAAGTCACAAACCGGATACGTGTATATGTTGAATGGTGGAGCAGTAAGCTGGTGCAGCTGCAAGCAGAGCGTCGTGGCGGGATCTACATGTGAAGCGGAGTACATGGCAGCCTCGGAGGCAGCGCATGAAGCTATTTGGGTGAAGGAGTTCATCACCGACCTAGGAGTCATACCCAATGCGTCGGGGCCGATCAAACTCTTCTGTGACAACACTGGAGCTATTGCCCTTGCCAAGGAGCCCAGGTTTCACAAGAAGACCAGGCACATCAAGCGTTGTTTCAACTCCATCCGTGAAAATGTTCAAGATGGAGACATAGATATTTGCAAAGTACATACGGATCTGAATGTCGCAGATCCGTTGACTAAACCTCTCTCGCAAGCAAAACATGATCAACACCAGAACTCTATGGGTATTCGATTCATCACAATGTAACTAGATTATTGACTCTAGTGCAAGTGGGAGACTGTTGGAAATATGCCCTAGAGGCAATAATAAAAGGGTTATTATTATATTTCCTTGTTCATGATAATTGTCTTTTATTCATGCTATAACTGTATTATCCGGAAATCGTAATACACGTGTGAATACATAGACCATAACATGTCCCTAGTGAGCCTCTAGTTGACTAGCTCGTTGGTCAACAGATAGTCATGGTTTCCTGACTATGGACATCAGATGTCATTGACAACGGGATCACATCATTAGGAGAATGATGTGATGGACAAGACCCAATCCTAAGCATAGCACAAGATCGTGTAGTTCGTTTTGCTAGAGCTTTTTCAATGTCAAGTATCTCTTCCTTAGACCATGAGATCGTGTAACTCCTGGATACCGTAAGAGTGCTTTGGGTGTACCAAACGTCACAACGTAACTGGGTGACCATAAAGGTGCACTACAGGTATCTCCGAAAGTGTCTGTTGGGTTGACACGGATCGAGACTGGGATTTGTCACTCCGTATGACGGAGAGGTATCTCTGGGCCCACTCGGTAATGCATCATCATAATGAGCTCAAAGTGACCAAGTGTTTGATCACGGGATCATGCATTACGGTACGAGTAAAGTGACTTGCCGGTAACGAGACTGAACGAGGTATTGGGATACCGACGATCGAGTCTCGGGCATGTAACGTACCGATTGACAAAGGGAATTATATACGGGGTTTGATCGAATCCTCAACATCGTGGTTCAACCGATGAAATCATCGTGGAACATGTGGGAGCCAACATGGGTATCCAGATCCCGCTGTTGGTTATTGACCGGAGAGTCGTCTCGGTCATGTCTGCATGTCTCCCGAACCCGTAGGGTCTACACACTTAAGGTTCGGTGACGCTAGGGTTATTAGGAAGACTTGTATGTGATTACTGAATGTTTTTCGGAGTCCCGGATGAGATCCCGGACGTCACGAGGAGTTTCGGAATGGTCCGGAGGTGAAGTTTTATATATGGGAAGTTGTCATGCGGACACCGGAAAGTTTCGGGGGCATATCGGTATTGTACCGGGGCCACCGGAGAGTTTCCGGGGGTCCACCGGGAGGGGCCAACCCTCTCGGAGGGCCACATGGGCCGCAAGGGGCAGGGAACCAGCTCCTGGAGGGCCGGGCGCGCCCCCACCTTGGGCCCATGCGCCTAGGGTTGGGGGGGGGGGAAACCCTAGAGGGGGCGCCCCCCTTGCTTGGGGGGCAAGTCTCCCCCTCCCTGGCCGCCGCCCTTCCTCTAGATCCCATCTAGAGGGGTCGGCCCCCTTGCCCCTTCCCCTATAAATAGAGGGGTGAGGGGAGGGCTGCTAGACACAACCCAAGGCGCAGCCCCTCCCCTCCCCAACACCTCTCCTCCTCCGTTACGTGCTTGGCGAAGGCCTGTCGGAGTACTGCTGCACCAACACCACCACGCCGTCGTGCTGCCATTGGAGCTATCTTCCTCAACCTCTCCTTCCTCCTTGCTGGATCAAGACGGAGGAGACATCGTCCGTCCCGTACGTGTGTTGAACGCGGAGGTGCTGTCCGTTCAGCACTTGGTCATCGGTGATCTGAATCACGGCGAGTACGACTCCATCATCACCATCCCCTTGAATGCTTCCGCACGCGATCTACAAGTGGTATGTAGATGCAATCACTCTCCCATGACTCGTTGCTAGATGAACTCATAGATGGATCTTGGTGAAACCGTAGGAAAATTTTTAATTTTCTGCAACGTTCCCCAACAGTGCGCTCGGGCCCAGCGCGGTTGGCCGCGGGTCTCTGCCTGCGGGCGCTCGGCCACCGACGTCGGCCGTGGGACGGGGTGGCCCTCGGCCACCGTTGCCGAGCCCTGCGGCCGTCGCGGGCCGCGGCGCCCCGGCTCCGAGGCCGCCTCCTCCGGCCTCAGGTGGCCAGCTTCGACCTATGGCGATGCAGCCCGGGGTCAGACCGCCGCATTTCGTGGCCCGGCAGACGCAGAATTCGGCGGCACCGGTGTTGCAGCAGGCACAGTTACCGCAGGTTTCGGTTAGGGGGAGATTCATCTGTGCCTCGTGGTCAGTGGGGTGACGATGGGCTTAACGCTTATGGAGATGGACATCACCGGGGATCCTCGTCCACGGGTGGTGGGCGGGGGTATGCCTGGCAGAGCGATGGCTCGATCGAGAGGCCTTTCCTGGGACCAACGGGCAGCTTTGTCGAAGGGGCGTCTGGACCGGATCATCGTAACCGCGGTGGTTTCCGTGGTAACCGTGGTGGCCGAGGTGGCCGAGGTGGCCGCTATCGTCCAAGGCAGCATCCTGTTGTTGTTGACCAGACGGTGATTGGCGAGGCTACTGAGGAGACTGGGTTGTCTTGCCAGGCTATGGAGGTGGTGACGGCACTGGCTGACGTGGTGGTTCCTGGTAATGGTGAGGTTGGGTCAATGTCGGTGGAGGCCTCTGATAGGGCTGAGCTGGACAGGGCAGCCAAGTATGCACGCAAGAAGGAAAGAATGTTATGTTACCGCTGTGGTGATAAGGGCCATTTCATTGCTGAGTGTGTGGCAGTTTTATGCGATACGTGTGGCAAGCCAGCCCATGAGTCAGGGGCATGTCCGCTTTTGAGGGAGCAGGTACCGACTCTTATGATGTATGGAGTGTACTGTGCTGAGCTCACGTATTTTGAGTCTCCGACCGAGAGGAGGTTCCTGATGAGGTTCAGAGTGTGACAACTGGGGTTGTTAAAGTGACTAAAGGTGAAGTCTTTGAGACCCAGATTGTACAGCGGCTCCGGGAGCTGGCTCCAGGAGACTCCCACTGGGAGCTTGTCAGTCTAGAGGCAAACTTGTTCAGGGTTGAGTTCCCGACAGTGGAGGATTTATAGAGGCTACTGAGTTTTGGGATGTGTAAAGTGCCAGGTACGGAGGGCATCCTTGAGTTCCATGAGTGGAAGTTGATTGAGCCTCAGGGTAAACCTCTTACCCAGGCCTGGTTGCGTTTTTCGGGAGCTCCTTCCAAGCCTATGCAGGATGCTAGGGTCGTTGCTAGCCTGGGCATCATGATGGGAAAGCCCGAGCGAGTGGATATGGCCTTTACTAGAGCTCATGGGGTTGCTCGCTTACTGGTCAGTATTTTGGACATTGAGTCTGTGCCTGATGTGGTTAAGTGGGCTTATCGAGGCCAGGTTTACAACCTTGAGATTGAGTTTGAGGATGACAGCCTGTTTGCTGAGGCACCTGCTGCCACTGACGTTGATATGCACGAGGGTGATGATGGTACGGGAGGTAAGGAGACTCCGGCCGCTGATCCTAGACGAGAGATGTCCGAGGGACCAGGGTCTGTTGCTCAGACGACCGGAGATGGGACGGCGCCTCCTTCTTCTGTGCCGTCGACCACTCTGAGATTTGGATCCATTGAGCCTGCTACTGCACCTCCGAGACTATGGAGCAAGCGGGTGGAGTCTTTTGAGGATTTTGAGCACTCTTTACCTGCGTTGGACTTTGAGGACCCGGGCGTGGAGGGTTCTTGCACGAAGGGGGGGGGGTCCAAAGATAGTGTTCTTGCCTCCCTCAGATATTGTTGAGACGGCTGAGCTGCAGGTGGTGGTTCCGAGGTTGGCGGGGGGTTCGAGGCAGGTGGCCTCGGCGCCCCCTTCTCCTCTTGCTCCGATCGGGGCTACCGTGGGGGAGGAGTTACCTTCGAGAGGGGGGCCGGGGCAGGTGGCCTCGGTGCCCTCTGCACCTTTTGCTGGGCCGGTACTGCAGGTGGCAGGTCCGGTCTATGGAGGGGGCTTGGGGCAGGTGTCCTCGAGGCCCTCTTCACCTTCTGCGCCTAGGGGACCGCCCCACCGTTGGCGCCGGCGAGCACTCCTGGCCTGCGGTCTGGGGTGGATGGGGAGCGGGGGCAGGTGGCCCTTGGTTCCCCATCATCTGACTCGGCACCCTCTCCCGGTCGTGGGTATCGGGTGAGTGTTCGGGGGGTGACAGACGGTCACTCCCCGGGCAACTTCACTCGGGAGGAGGTTATTCAGTTCGGCGGGATTCCGGACCAGGCGTCTGAGGGCCGACGGTTGATCTGTCGTCTTCAGGGCCATCCGGAGGTGGACAACATGCAGTAGTGCTGCGCCGTGAGGGCGGCCAAGCTTCGTGACATCCAAGTCACTACTGGTATGTCGGTGAATACTTCTAATACCATCTTGCAGTTTTCGAACGATGAGATTGTTGATAGTGCAAACCAATTAGGAATTTCACTAGGTAGTAATGAGGGTGAAGTTTCTAATTCCATGAATGATTTGCTTGATCTAGAGGCCGAGAGGGCTTTAAAATTGATTCATAACTTAGCTGCCGTCAAACCCATGAATGCTTCCGAGATTGATGCTTTGGGAGTCCGGGTGCTCGATGATTTTTGTGCTGATCTCGCGCCTCCCCTCCAGGAGCCGGAGGAGGAGGATGAGAATTTCGAGATGGATGTAGTTAGACCCCCAGAAACGGGGAGAGAGGACCGGGTGGGCGCGAGGACCAGCCCTAAGCGCAAATGGAAGCGCAAGATTTACCCGACGTCCGTGGTATGTAGGAGTGCTAGGATCCGCACGGCTAAAAAATTCCATGATGAGATATGAGAGTAATCTTTTGGAATAACAGAGGTTTTAAGGACTTGGCTAAAAGGAGGTTTCTTGCAGAAGCATCCATCAAGCATAGATTGGACTTTATTGCGTTGTCGGAAACTGGTAGAGCAAATTTCTCACCACAATTTCTCAACACTTTATCGGGGGGTATTGATTTTGACTGGCATTGTCTGCCACCGAGAGGAAGATCGGGAGGGATCTTACTTGGTGTTAGATGCGAGTCTCTCGAAGTTCGAAGTGTGATCATGGGAGATTTTGCTGTTAAGTTCAGGGTGCGGTCCAAGGTTGATGGATTTGACTGGGCTCTGGTGGCGGTGTATGGTGCCGCGCAGGCAGAATTCAAACCGGATTTCTTGTCCGACCTTGTTAGAGTTTGCGGGTCTGAGCAGCTCCCCATTCTGGTTGGGGGAGACTTTAACATTATTAGGAGACGTGATGAGAAGAACAATGATAATTTTGACGGGAGATGGTCGTTCATGTTCAACACTATTATTGAAAGCTTGGATCTGAGAGAGATTGAGCTTTCAGGTAGGAAGTTCACATGGGCTAACGCCATGCCAAATCCAACGTTTGAAAAGTTGGATCGGGTACTTGCAACTGTCGAATGGGAATAGAAGTTTCCCTTTGTAATAGTTCAGGCTCTCTCTCGCGGGATTTCTGATCACACGCCTCTTTTACTTGACTCTGGTGGGGCTACCTACTCGGGCAACAAGAATTTGTTCTCGTTCGAGCTTGCGTGGTTTGAATGAGAAGGCTTCCTGGATCTCGTAGCCAGAGAGTGGGCTAAGGATGCAGGCGGTAGGAATGCGCTTGAGCGCTGGCAGAATAAGATTAGGCATTTGAGAAGTTTCCTACGTGGGTGGGCTAAACATCTTAGTGGGATTTATAAGGCTGAAAAGGAACGGCTCCTTGCCCTTATTCAGGCCTTAGATGTAAAAGCTGAAACCACGGTTTTGCTAGCCACCGAGCTTCATACCAAGCTTGACGCTGAGATGAGGCTAAAAGAGCTACTTCGTGAAGAAGAATTAAAGTGGGCACTGCGAGCCAAGGTACGAAGAGTGGTCCAGGGGGACGCGAACACTCAATTCTTCCACATGATTGCCAACGGCAAACATAGGAAGAAGAGAATCTTCCAGCTAGAACAAGATGAGGGTACAATTATCGGTCAGGAAAACCTGAAGCTTTACATTACTGAGTACTACAAACGATTGTTTGGACCACCAGAGGAGAACTGTGTGTCTCTGGATGAGTCTAGGGTCCAAGATGTACCTCAACTTACTGCTGTGGTGAACGATATCTTAACTGCCCCTTTTTCGGAAAAGGAGGTTTTCGAGGCCATTTCCCAGATGAAAAATAATAAGGCACCTGGTCCGGATGGTTTCCCAACTGAGTTTTATAAGAAGTGCTGGCATATTATTAAAGGGGACCTGTTGCCGATGTTCCATGATTTGTTCTCGGGACATTTGCAGCTTTTCCAGCTTAATTTTGGAACAATAACCCTGCTTCCTAAGAAAACAGATGCCGTGAGAATCGAGCAATTTCGGCCTATCTGTCTTCTGAATGTCAGTTTCAAAATTTTTACCAAGGTTGGGACGATTAGGCTCACACAGATTGCGCACGCCATTGTGCAGCCTTCTCAAACGTTGTTCATGCCGGACAGGAACATCCTGGAAGGGGTTGTGGTCCTTCATGAAACGCTACATGAGATTCACACGAAAAAACTTGATGGAGTTATTTTCAAAGTGGATTTCGAGAAGGCATATGATAAAGTCAAATGGCCGTTCCTTCAACAGGCCTTATGCATGAAGGGCTTTGATGAAGCTTGGCGACGCCAGGTGGAAGCATTCATGCAAAAAGGGAGTGTTGGAATTAAAGTGAATGACGATATAGGTCATTATTTCCAAACAGACAAGAGTCTGAGACAAGGCGATCCTATGCCTCCAATATTGTTCAATATTGTGGTTGATATGTTGGCGATCCTGGTAGGGAGGGCAAGGGAAGCCGGTCAGGTGGGTGGTTTGGTGCCTCATCTAGTTGATGGTGGTTTGTCCATTCTGCAATATGCTGATGATACAATTATCTTCATGGAACACGATTTGGCAAAAGCGATAAACATGAAGTTAGTGTTATGCTTATTTGAAGAATTGATGGGGCTAAAGATTAATTTGCATAAAAGTGAGCTGTTCTGCTTTGGTAGAGCCAAAGACGAACAAGAGGCATATAGACAATTGTTTGGTTGTGAAGTGGGGGCTTTACCTTTCACGTATCTCGGTATTCCCATTCACCATCGTAAGCTAACAAACAGCGAGTGGAAGTGCATTGAGGATCGGTTTGAGAAGAAACTGAGTTGCTGGAAAGGAAAATTCATGTCTTATGGAGGCCGGTTGATTCTTATTAACTCGGTGCTCACGAGTTTACCTATGTTCCTCTTATCCTTCTTTGAGGTCCTAGTTGGGGTTAGGAAAAGGCTGGACTTCTATCGATCCCGATTCTTTTGGCAGAGTGATGAGCTTAAGAGAAAATACCGACTGGCCAAATGGGATATTATCTGTCGACCAAAGGACCAGGGGGGCCTTGGTATTGAAAATCTTGAAGTCAAGAACAGATGCCTGCTTAGTAAGTGGATGTATAAGTTGTCATCTAAGACGGAGGCAACGTGGGCGCAAATTTTACGTAGTAAATATCTGTAGTCCAAAACCCTATCCCAGGTCACACTGAGACCAACTGATTCACCATTCTGGAAGGGGCTCATGAGAATCAAAGCTACCTTCTTTAATAGAACGAGGTGTATTGTCGGTAATGGCAACAACACTCGATTCTGGGAGGATACGTGGCTTGGCAACGCGCCTTTGGCGACCCAGTATCCGTCCCTATATCGTATTGTTCATCGTCGTGAGGCTCTTGTTGCCATGGTTATGCAGTCCATTCCACTCAACATTCAGTTTAGGAGGGTGCTTGTGGGTGATCGATGGGAAGCATGGCTTCACTTGGTTCATAGACTGATGGAGGTTCAGTTAACTCCTCAGCCCGATCAGTTGTGTTGGAAGCTTACTAGATCTGGGGAGTTCACAGTTAAATCGATGTATATCGATATCATTAACTCTAGTGTGATTCCTAGTTCCAAAGATGTATGGAAAGTTAAGGTCCCTTTGAAGATTAAAGTGTTTATGTGGTTTGTGCATAAACAAGTCATTTTAACAAAGGACAATTTAGTTAAGCGCAACTGGACAGGTTCTACTAGGTGTAGTTTCTATGATCGGGACGAGACTATTAAGCACCTCTTTTTTGAATGTCCGTTGGCACGAGAGTTGTGGCGCTCTGTGCAAATTGCCTTTAACATTACTCCTCCGACTTCGGCCAACACGTTATTCGGGGCGTGGCTTGCTGGGATAGAGTCCGAAACAGCTAGACACATTCGAGAAGGAGTATGTGCGTTGTTATGGGCAATTTGGAAATGCAGAAATGATTTGGCTTTTAACAGAACAACAACTATTCATTTTTTGCAGGTTTTATTCTGGGCTACTGCACTGATCCGTATGTGGTCCTTACTCACTCCAACGGAGGCCAGGGAGCGTTTGGTTACTAGATCTGTCCGGTGGGAGATGGTAGCGCGGGATATCTTCAACCGGTTTGGATGGCGGTCATGTAATAGGATAGACAATTAGTTTACCTATCTTTTATTTTGCCAGCCGGTTGTGGCTTGTTGGGCTTTTTGTTTTGGCGTTGAGGCTTTGTGTGAGCTAGCCGTTCATTTTCGTTTGCAGACTTTAAGACCTTATTGAACCTTATTTACTTTCTAATAAATGTGGCCGTATGCATTGTTCTGATGCAGAGGCCGGGGAGTCCCCCCTTTTCAAAAAAAACTAAGCATGTGGGTGTGTGTGTGTGTTTCCCCGATAAATGGCGCTATATTAACTCAAAATGATACGGAAATGTTAACGCCCACACGTGTGGGCATTAGCCAACTCACCCACACGTCTCCATCACCGTCCAGTAACTTCTGCACGAATCTTGGCACGAATTAGCTGATTTTGTATGCCACGTAGGACAACTCGCGTGTGTGGTGTGTGAGAGAGGTCGCCCACACATCCGTTTTACCACACGGAGGGGCCGGTGTGTGGGCTTCAGTAGTTCGCGCCACACGCCACTTTGCACACACACACACACAAGGGCTAGTGTGTGGGTATTTGCCATCTCGCCCACACATCCGTCTCCTCTCCCACACCCAAGCTGCTAGTTGAGCATGTGTTTTCGCAGTGCACATGGCAACTGCCCCTAGTATGCTTTATAAGCAGGTGGCAACTCTTTTTTTTTACCCGAGTTGCCATGTGATTTTGCAGGGTACACGGCAACTGCCTAGTGTGCACGTAAGCAGATGGTAACTCTCTTTTACCGAGTTGCCATGTGTTTTTGCATGGTACATGGCAACTGCCCCAACGTGCACGTACATGGCAACTGCCCTAACGTGCACGTAAGCAGATGACAACTCTTCCTTTTTACATGGCAACTGCCCTAGCATGCTTGTGAGCACATGACAACTCTCTCAACTGCCTAGTGTTAGTATGTGGCAACTCCTAAAGCTATGAAATCATGGCAACTATATTAGATCAGACCATACATGGCAACTACAGTTGAGCAACCATGGCAACTGCAGTTGTCCGACATGGCAACCGTAGTTCAGCGACATGGCAACTGCAGTTAAACGAACATGGACGAGGGTCTGGACCATGGCAACTGCGGACGCGCGGTGGGCGTCACGCGTGGCGTGCGGGACCAGGAGGGTACGAGGCCTGACATACGGGCGTGTGGGCTTTATCAACTTCGCTCACACGCACGCGTGTGAGAGGGTTCGGGAGGGAAAAAAAGAGGTGTGTGGGCATTAGTTGTTTTGCCCACACGTAGGTGTGTGGGCTGGTTGCTGTCCATGCCACACGAGGCGTGAGGCACAACTACCCGATACACCACACGTGTGGCAGTTATCGGGACCCAAATGATATGTGTGTGGTGTAGCAACGAATTTTGGATAAACGAAATTGCGTGACGAATAATAGGATGTGTCTTTGGATTTATCTGTTGCAATTATCTCTAGCAAAGGAAATTAAAATTCTCCTCGCAAGAAAAACAAGAATTGGAAATTCATTATTTTCTGTTGACAAGACCAAACAACAAAACATGCCGGTTTATTGATTACATGATATATGTTGAGCAGCTTGAATGCCTACCCAAACGCTCATTTTAGGATGAACACACTGCACAATTATGAGGGTATGTCAACTCTGAATATAACATGATATATGACACAACTTTAACTCAAGAGCAACCAAGCGGTAGAGAGTTGTGCATGCAGAAACATGTCCATAACAAGTCATACAGTAACTAATTCATATATCTCCCATCAATTTTGACTTTTAGTTTGCTTGTTGCTAGCCGCCTGCATTCATCATATAGCTCCTGGCTGCAAGACCCGATTTCCAGTTCTTCTAGCGAATGTGGGAGGCCTGCTTCTGGCATCCTTGATATGCGTTCACACTTTTTTATCTCCAATCTCTTGAGGGAAAGAAGGGTGTGCAGCCCAGCAGGAAGATCTACGAGATCATTAC
Source organism: Triticum dicoccoides (assembly GCF_002162155.2). NCBI lineage: Eukaryota > Viridiplantae > Streptophyta > Magnoliopsida > Poales > Poaceae > Triticum > Triticum dicoccoides. Next base: position 701,035,221 of record NC_041383.1, read on the forward strand.
ACACATAGAATCGGAGCTCTGGCAGTGACTCGAGGAGCACAAGCGCTCACTCTTGCTCATCTGTTAGTCTCGTCACTTTCAAGAAACTAAGTTCTAGTCTTTGTAGGGAGGTGAGGTGCTTGCAGAATGACATGGTAAGGACAGATGGGTCATCGATGCAAATCTTTTCCAGCCGAGGACACAACGTTGAAAAGCTCTCCAAACACGGTGGCAAGCCCTCTAGTACAGTGACGGTGAGCGATCCACAGTCGCTAATATCCAATTCTTCCAGTGTCGTGCATGAATGCAGCTGTAGAGATTGCAAACCTTGGATTGAACGTACACTTAACTCTTTAAGGCTGGTGATATCTCTAGGAAAGCAGGGTTGCAGCGTTTCTTGGTAACAGAACCACCCAATGTTAAGCTCCTGAAGTGATGTCGGGAGGAGCCATCTTCCGTTCTCCCCCAGCGGTTGATCCTCCTCTCCCAACACAAAAGAACTTCCATTCTCCAGGTCATCACTTCCGTCATCATCCACCAATGATCCCCAAATTTCAAGCTTCTCAAGCGAGGTAAATCCAGAGAAGCAGTCCTTGCTCGAGTTAAACTTTAGGCGAGGGCACTCATCAATAGTCATCTTCTTGAGAGAGGAGACGAGATTTGATGGAATGTGCAAGAGTCCGTCCCGAGCCAATGCCTCATCTTGATTTCCTGATGACACTACTGTTGTTAATAGGCTGTTTTCTTCCTCTTCCATCGGTAACAGTACTCTTGTTATATGGGCGCATCTTGATAACCTCAGTTCCTCTAGGACTGGCGCATGCTCCAGCATCAGCGATAGCCACTTGCCCGCTATTCCACATGACCAAATACTGAGGCTTTTAAGAGATGGGAAAGCATTGCAGTTCACAGCTGTCACATCTTCAAGGGTATACTCTGGCGTCACATCTGAAGAGAAAAGTTGTTCACAGGATCCAATTTCCAAACTTGTTAAAGAGACAAGATGACTAAAACCTTCGAACGAAAAAGACCTTAGATTTCTGCAACCATATATCTTCATCAATTTGAGGTTTCTAAGATTGTGGAATGCCAAAGTCTTGTCATCCAGCATCCTCAACTCATCATAAGATTCATCCAGCATCCTCAACTCATCAGGAGATTCATCAAAATCATCGTCTTTGTTCTCATTAATAATCCCAATTTCTAACTTTTCACCAGATGATATCTCCATATACGGAAACATTGGAACTTCTCTGATGAGTACCTTACAAAAGGTAGTTGAAGGTGGAAGAGGCTTCAACACTTTCAAATGAGGACAATAATCCAGAATCAAATTCCTAAGACCAGGCAACCATGATCCCTGAGTGATTCCAGAATTATCATCGTTATCAAACAGATCAAACTCCTTCAATGCTTCACAATATTCGATCTGCAGTACCCTTAAGTTGGAGCACAGACCCTCGACAGAAGTGCTACAGCATCTCACTAACTTCGGCATTTTAATTAAAACTAGCTCCTCCAGTGAAGGAATCAATACTTCTTTTACTTCCCGCATGCTGCTCAACTTCAGCTTTGTAAGAAATGGAAGACTTCCCAGAGATGGAAGTATTCTCCATCCTCCACAATCATCAAGATGAAGCGTCTGCAACGAGATAACTGAGATATTGTTGGCAAGCCAAGTTGGTGAAGTGGTACCATTATACCCAGATATTTGTAGATATTTTAAATCCATGTGTGGTTCAAGACCCTCAATCACTTCTCTTGCCATGTTTGCAGAAGATTCAAAACTAGTGTCACGGGCATACCCATACTCTGAATATGCATTTTTCCAGGACAAGTGAAGCTCTTCTAAGTGTTCCTTGTTTCTTAGTCCTGCCCCATAAGCCTCCTCCCGGGTTTTAACACTGTCAAGTTGAGACACCCCAAGTTGAACAAGCTCATTCATAGATTTGAGTTGTGTTATCTCAAAGCCGCTAGACATTCGAACCTCAAAATCATGTAGCTCCTGGATAGATGTCATGTTACCAATGCTAGTAATGGAAGAATGGACTCTCTTGTGTGCAACAAGATGTCGCAGGCTAACAAGATTATGCAACAAGCCATTGGGTAGAGAAGTATCCATGCTTGATCCAATGTCTAATACTTGAAGATGCAAAAACGTACTCAAAACTTGTGGCATAATCCCATCCAACTCAAGTTTTAGGTAACGAAGAAGCAAAGGATTTGCCAAACTGCACAGGAAGGAATTAAAACTAGTGGATAATGAAGATACTCGTAGCAGGCGTAAATTTTGTGCCTTTTGGAATATATCTTGGAACAACTGTACAAAGGAAGAGTCGAATTTTCCAAGTACAACCAATGTTCTCAACTTGGTAACTGATGTAACTGAATTTCTCAGATTTTCTTCAAACTTCTCATTATGAGGAATGTTACCATGCAGATCTTTGTTGTATGCAGAACCGGTTACTATTGACAAATGTTGTACAGTTGGCAATATTTTATTGCACTGTAGACCATCTATAGTCGCACATTCAGTCCTTGAAACCATCCTTGCAAAATCATGCATGAGATCACACACAGAGTACCAAATTTGACGGCGTAAAGAGAATTATTTTCTCACATGCAATTCTTGTTGTTCTTCAGTTTGTTCAAAGAATCCCAGGTTTACCAATTGATTCAGGTATTCCCATCCTGTATCCTCCAATCTCTTATTTTGGGTGCAATTCACAAATCCCTGAGAAATCCAAATATAGACCAAATCCTTACCAAGAAACCTATATTTGTTAGGAAATATAGAACAGTAAGAGAAACATTGTTGTAAACGGTATGGTAGCTCATCATAACTAAGCTTCAAAGCAGGCATGATGCCTCCACTGACTCCCAGTGACTTCCAACTTTCTTTCTTGAGAATGTTACTCCAATGATCAGCGGTAAGATGATCCCTTAATAGCGACCCAGTAGTTATTGCTGCTAAGGGGTTGCCCTTTAACTTCTCTATTATGTGCTTCCCAATTGTGCTAAAATTTCCAGGAAATTCATAGTTTCCATCACCTAATGCACATGATTTGAACAATAACTCGAAGTCATCATTTTCCAATGCACCTAACTTAATTGGTCTTGTTGTTCCAATCATTTTTGCAACAGACAATTTTCTAGTTGTCACAAGAATCACATTACCAATAGCATTGTCGTGCCGAAAAGGAGCCAATAGTTGGTTCCATTGGTAATTGTTCTTGTCATCCCAAACATCATCTAAAATAAGTAAAATCCTCTTTGATTTAACATAACTTTTCAAGATCTCCTGAAGCTTCACAAAGCAGTCTATTCCTTCATGTCTTTCTTGAGAAACAAAGCTCAACATCTCTCTTGTGAGCCTCATTTCATCAAAGTTGCGAGACACCCAAACCCATATTCTATGGTGAAATTGCCTTTCCACTTCTACATCATTGTATACAAGTTGAGTGAGAGTTGTCTTTCCAACACTTGCAATGCCTACAATCGGCACAACAATTACTTTGTCAGATCTGCCTTCTGTCATCATCAATTTCATGATGTGTTCCTTTTCCTTATGTCTTCCATACACATTCCTTGGAACAAGACTTGATGTTCTGAGGTGCTGATCTGATGTTGTACTCTGGTGATGATGTGAACTTGAAGTAGAGTCCGGTCCATGTAGCTTGAGAATCTCACCCACTTCCCCTCCGATGCATTGCAACTGACCAGCTATTTTTTGTATCCTATTGGACAATTCAGTCTTGTCCCAAGGGGTGACCGTGTTAGCCGCAGTAATTGGCGTCACATCTGCATTAGCATCACTAGTGCTGCAATAAGAAAAAGACCGTGAATTGGCTATTAGAACCACAGTGAGACTCCAAACTTAATGATTTCTAAAAGAAATCGATGCAATGTATATTCTTTAGCTACCTTGGCGGGTTTGGCGACTGGTCAATTGATCCAGGTTTCTTCCTACAAATCTTGTTATGGTTGAGCATACCTGCTGTTCCACTCGTTGGTCCGCACTTGATCTCTGTGCGGCAGTATTTACATTTTGCTTTCATAGGATGTTCGTTATCTCCTTCTATGACATCAAAAAGTTCCCATGCCTTGGACCGTCGTCTCTTTCCTTTTCTGCTGGATGAGCTACCAATTACGGTAGGCTCAGCGGTGCTGCGGTAAGAAAAAGATGGGGTACTTATTAGAACCACAATGGCCTCAAGCAGATGTATATAAACCATTTTCGAAAATGTGTTCATAAAAGGTAAGAGGTGTATGTACACCTGATCATAGAAAGAATACTCTCTTAAGTACCTTGAACTTGAAGGGTTTGGTGGATGTGCTCCAGGGTTCTTCGTACAAGCGATGGAATGCTCTTTCTCCAAATGTTTCTTCATAGATGATGTACCGTTCGTCTTTGTATTGCAGTTGAACTCTTTTTCACAGTATGTACATTTTGCTTTGTTAGGATCTCCGTTATCTGCGATTGTAAAGTGTTCCCATACCACGGACCGCTGTTTGCCAACACTAGTACCTCTATTCGGTGTAGCAGCAATAGAATCACCACCCGATATCTCATCCACTCGCTCAGCTCCATCCCTTGTAACTGTGCCCACAAAAACATGGACCAGAAAGGCAGGAGGTAAAATCAATTTTGTCTGTTGGAGCAAGATAAGATCTACATGGAGTAGTACGCTTGGATCTGCAGGCAACGAGGTAGCGGGCGTACCTCCATGAACTTGATCTTGGAGCCTGTAGTAGTCGATCTCGTCGACCATACGCTCGGCTTCATAGAGCCGCTCCACGAGAAGAGCGAAAGATTCAGCGGCCCCTCTCCCCTTCACAGCAGAGACCACTCTCCTGATCTCCGACTTGAGCTTCTCGATGTCGTCGGCAAGTCCGACTTGCCGAATCCAGGCGTCGAGCTTGTCGATTTGGAGGGTTGCAAGGATGGTCTGCACCAGCCATGCAATCGTTGCCGCCATCAGATCCGGCAGGAGGGGCTCGCTGGAGATGGCCAGTGGAGGAGAAGCTGTGGAGCAGCCAAGCGGGCAAAGGAAAAGAAATCGATATACAATGCAGCAAGTTGGTAGGAAAGGTCTCTGAACAACACGATTATACTACTACAAGGGAACCTGGAGTGCCTTTCGTCTTTCGATGCGTTTCTCAGGCAGTCCATTTATTTTTGAATGGTGGTCTGTCCATGCTCAAAACTTTGTGCCAGGCCAAACCCAGATTTATAATAGAATGGACCACGCTGAATAACCTGAAGCAGATAACATGAGCACCTTTTTCCTGAATGAAGATTTTTGGCTCAGGGCTCCATGAAGCTAAAAAAAATTAGTTTCAAAACATTCTAAAAACAAACATGCATGTACATAGTGACGTATACCTCATGTCTGTAAATTTTCATGATGGAATACATTTTCTGAAGGGGAGAGGTGGCTATAAGCATTTTCTGCAATTCTCCACGTAACACAAATAATTACCCAAAAAGGCTTTCGCCCCGCTTTATATATAAAGCAAACCATCAAGCCATAACAACCGACAAGAGTTCACCACACACACACACACACACGAAGTAGCACAAACACACAGATTCAAAAGGGGTTCTGCTGAGGACACAACTCAACAATCCCTAAATAAAACACAAACGACGAAGCAACGGCCACCAAGTTGCTAATCCGGCTCTGGAAGCGGCGGCGCCAAGCGGAGGGCCATCACGCAAAGGTCTGCGATGAGGGTGTTGATGGTGTCTCGGCCCTGCGGGCGGCTAAGCGGCCGTCAAAGCTGCATATAGCCACATATTTTGAAGATCGCATCAGTAGCACGTCGAAGAGGCACACGCTGAATCACAAGCTTATTGCGAATCGTCCAAAGCATCTAGGCAAGCACCCCAATGCCCAGCCACCTAATGTGACGAGCTGCAGCGGGGAGGCAATGAGTTCCGCGAATAGGTCGGGGAAATTAGTGTTGCACCGATTTCCTCTGGCCACCTCCCGGAAGCAGCTTCACAAGAAACACGCAGAGATGTAGGTGAGGAAGATGTGGTTGGAGTCCTCTACCGTCGCACACAATGGCACATCCCATCACCCGGGCCATTTCGCTTAAGTACCTCCAACCTGAAGGCACCCAGCCACGGATCCATTGCTAGAGGAAGATCCTAATCTTCAATAGCTGTCTTATCGCCCAAATCGCCGCGAGGGGCTCTGGGCCCGAAACTGCCGCGATAGCCTGGTAAAGAGATTTCGTGGAGAACCGGCCTGAAGGCTCTAGGCGCCAAGAGGTGCGGTCATCCAAGCGCCAAGATCTTTAAAGGAGTATAAATTCGGTTTTACTTCTCTAAACTACACCTAGCCAATCACTTATCAGTGTTAGAGGAGTAACTTTTTTTACTCCAGGGCTGCTCTGACTCTTAAACATACTAGGCCGCTCATCCATGGAGCAAAAAAAATTCCCCTCTCCCCTTGGTTGTCGACTCCGGGGTCGCCCTACTTGCCCTCACCAGCCACCACAGGTCGCCGACGACACCCAATAGCACCAGCCGCACTCCTCCCCACTTTGATTCAGTCGATTATCGTATCTGCTGCCTGGATTGACAAATCTTCGCCCGTCGCCGTCATGGTTGGAATCGATGTACCCAGGCCCCGGCGCCATCACGTTTTAGCCGAATTCATCATGGACGGAATCGCGCAGCCACCTCAACCACTATGCGCCACCTCGCGGTATCTCCTCCTCCTCTCGGAGCTCGCATTTCACACGTCGATTGACCGTCGGCACAACCACGTCTTTCGGTCGGCCGGGCCCAGCCCTCGTCCAACTACTCATTTGCGAGCCTCTATCGGCCATCAAGTGTGATGACTGGTGGCGGCTGGTACTGCGCCGCGTCTCGAGCATGCCAAAACATTCTAGATGGGTTTTCTACAAGTATGAAATTGACCGAGTGACTGCAATTTTATAGGTTGTTCTTCGGATTTTTTGCAATTTAAAACTCATTATTTGCTTAAAATTTTGTGTAGAAAGGATAAGGGTTGGTATTGGGAAGAGTACATTAATCTATTGATTAAGATAAATCTACCAGATGTTGGTGCACTAGTTGCTAGAGATGAGACCACAGAGGACGCAATGTCTAAGTTTGAGGAGGCAAAGAAGAAACAAGCGTGGAAGCTCGACGAGCCAACAAAGAAGAGAAACAACAACAATTAACATGAGATGGAGAAAGTATTGATCGGACTAGTATGAGTAGTCAAGGATTTTGTCTTTCTATTGAAGGTTGTAATTTTTCTTGTCGTTTTCTTTGCAGTTCTCTTAACGAAGAACTAGTGAAGTTTAACTCGATGAACCAAAGTAACTGAATTTGTGTTAAAGAAAACTAAGGAGCTAAGTTTTATGGGTTAGGTTAGGAACCACAATTTTTTAGAGGAGCAACTATAAGAAGTTAAAGGATAAGAGGCCACATAGGGCCTAAATTCTAAGTGATCGGTTAGAGATGCTCTAAGCCACACTCTTTCTTTGTTGTGCAAACATCCTTCCAAGCTCTGAGGCATAAGGCATTAAGGCTCTAGCTTCTAGCACATGCCTAACACCCGTTCAAACATTCCAAGCTTGACTTGTGAATTTGGATTATCAATGTGAAGGATAAGGCATTTTCTCAATGGCTTTAACTTTAGCTCTATCAATTTCAATACCTCTTTTATAAATTCTTTGCCCAAGGACAACACCTCATTCACCATACAGTGAAAATTCTTCCAGTTCAAGATGAGGTGTTTTTCCTCAAATCTCTGCAAAACCATGGTAATATTGTGCAAACAATCATCGAAAGAAGTTCCATAGACATAGAAATCGTCCATGAAGACTTCTATGATATTTTTTGCAAAAACAACAAAGATAGATGTCATGCATCTTTGAGAAGTAGTAGGTGCATTACATAAGCCAAATGGCATATATCTATAAGCATACATTTCAAATTTATCTTCTCTTGAACTTCAGTATGAACAACTATTTCAAAAATCCCATCAAGCTAACAAAAGTGTGTATGCTTATATAATCTTTTTAGAATTTTAAGAACAAATGGCAAAGGGCAATAATATTCTCTCCTAGCTATATTTAGTTTTCTATAACCAATACACATCCATACAATTCTTAGTGAGATAAGTTCATTTTCATCACTAGGAACAAAATTAATACCTCATTTCTTAGGAACACAATGAACACCCCATCAACTCTCGGATGTAGGATAGATTATGTCAGCTTCCGGAAGTTTGAGAATTTCATTTCATACCACATCCTTCATCTTAGGATTCAAACAACGTTAATTATCTATAGCAGGTTTAGCATTAGTTTTGATATGAATCCTATGCATAAATAGAGTAGGGCTAATGCCCTTGAGATTATCCAAATTATAACCAATTGCAGCATGATGCTTTCTAAGGACGGTAAGCAATCTCTCTTCATGAATTGAAATGTTAGCACTGATAATAACGTGAGATATCTTATTATCATCCAAATAAGCATATTTGGATTTATCAGGTAAAGGTTTAACTTCAAACACATGATCACCTTTGGAAGGAGTAGGTTCCCCTAAAGTTTCAACATGTAGATTATGTTTAAGAAAAGATGGTTCCCTAAAGAAAACTTCAACTATTTATTTTCTCTCTTGCATATTACATCAATTCTCGTGCTCCAATAGATACTATTCTAATGAATCACCAGGAGGTACAATTGCAACAATTCTCTCTATCTCATCTACACAAGGAAAATCTTTAGCATGATGTTGTTTAATGAACTTAGAGAAATTTAAGGAAGATCCATCTCCACCAAACTTAACATAAACTTTGTATTTTTGATAGTCAACAATAATGCTATAAGTATTCAAGAAGGATCTACAAAATATTATGGGACAAAAGTTATCCTATTCGGTTCCAAGTATTAAGAAATCAGCAGGATACTTGAACTTACCACATAGAACTTCAACATCTCTATCAGTTCCTACAGGTGAATACTAGACCTATCTGCCAGTTTAATTGTTAAATAAACGTCCTCGGTTGAAAAAGGGGGGAAATCTTTAGTAATTTCTTAATAAACAGAAAGGGGAATAACACTTAAACTAGCTCCAATATCACATAACCCATAATAACAATGAGTACCAATCTTAATATAAATAACAAACATACCAACAACATTAGGATTTATTTTATGCCTACAATGTTAGCAGCTTCCTCAAAAAGTTGAATAACATGCCCATACATATCTCCAGTCAGAAGGTCTTTAATCATAACTATTTGAGGTTGTGTTTTAGTTTGATCATAAGGTCTGTAAGTACCATGTTCAATTTTCTTACATACAATAGTTACCAAAGAGTGTTATTTAATCCTAATAGCGAATAAAGGTTTCTCAACATAAACATAATGTAACACGTGACTAACAATTTGAAATGTAATTCCTTTTTAGCCATATTTCTTTATCAGTCTTTAAAAGGCTCATGGTATTTGTTCCAGTTTTCTTTAGGAACATTAATATGAGCAACAAAAATTTACAAAAGGTGACAACTATCTCAGAGTCAAGTCCAAACTTAGCAAGTTTGTGAAAATTAACAGCTTCAGAAAGACTTAATGCAACCATATTCAAAATTTATACCTGATTCTTTACCTTGGTCAATTTCTCAACCTTTAGTGTTGCACAATATTCTTTCAATAAGATTCCATTTATCATCGGTATTCATCTTACTAAAGCAACCTCTAGAAGACATATAAGGTGTTTCTTCATCATATTGAGGGAGTCTCGCATAGATGTTTGTGACAATCTTCTCTTCCGAAAGCCAATGAGCGGAGCATTTAAGCTTCAATGATTTAAGTCCACCCAAAGCTTAAGCCATACTTTCTCCAAACTCACGCCAAAAAATATAAATATAATTCTTGTCTTCATGTACCTATTGAGCAGGATGAAACTTGGAGACAAACTCAGAGTAGAGATCACCACACTGCATTGCAAAGGGATTGTCCAATAACCTAAACCATGCAAAAACATTGCCTTCTAAAGATATAGTAAATATCTTCTTCATAGCACCATTCTCTAATAAACTCGAAAGCTTAAAGATACCACATAATTTGGTAAGATTACGCCAATGTTCTTCAAGAGGAACGGTTTTGTTACCTGCATAACAGTTAGCCCTCATATGTTCAAGGAAGCCAATATGTATCTTATAAGGTTTTCATAGAATTTCTAATAATTAAGAGTGTCAAACTCAACAAGGAGTAGAAGGAATTGGTTGGTGGAAAATAGTAAGGAATTACTGTAAAAGCTACAAAGATTGTTTGATGGTTTGTTTGATCACAAGAGTGTAAATAGTAACAAAAGTGCAACTGTGCAGAAAGGGGCTCAATCCTTAGTCGCGCCGCCAAAGACTTGATGTGTACTCCACGGGTATCCATTGGGTTCGGCGTATAACCCGTAGATGGAAACCGATCATGTGTAACCCTAGATACCCTGGTTCCTATATAAAGTCGAGGGTTTAGCACATAGAGGGACATTTATTATCATCATCATTAGCCTTATGGTTTAGTGCACAACTTACGATCTCGAGGTAGATCAACTATGTACTTTGATACATCAACAATATAAGCAAGAGCAGGACGTAGGGTTTTACCTCCTCAAGAGGGCCTGAACCTGGGTAAAACATTGTGTCTCTTATCTCCTGTTACCCATCGATTCGATCTTACAGCTTGGGTCCCCTACCCGAGGTCTGTCGGTTTTGACACCGACAACACCCATATTATTAATTCACAGGTAAGGACTCGAACCTTACGATGAGAGCGAGAGAGAGAGGGGGGGATCTGATGACCGCATCACCAGTTCCCGTGATGTAAAATATAACCCTCAAAATTCTATCAAGTACTCAACTTGACGGGTCAAGTTTTTCCTCAAGCCAATCAATGACTATCCCTCCAATCAGCACATAATTGCACTTTACCTATAGGTATCATAAATACAACAGTGTGCCTGAAGCCTCTATCAGTATTGCCCAAAAACATCACATGGTCATATTGGTTACTTGTTGGTTTTGTGGCACATGAATCGATCAAGCGGGTGGATATTTAATGTTCACAAAAATTAAACTTTTCGACATATCCACTAGCGATATATCAACTCCAAGATAAAGCAATAATTCTCAACAAATCATATACATCAACTAGCATTGTCTCAATATGTTCCATCAATAAAACAACATCATAGATACATGCTCAAACAAAACCATGACATGATGCAAACATCCAAATGTTTTCTGCTTTTAGCATGTCATGTTTCTGAAATAATTATTTAGAGGAATAACCATATTTTTCTAGTAGCAAAAACATCTCTTTAGAAACATTTCTATATAACAAGTAATAGACATTTTTATTCGTCCAAAAACTGCAAAATACCATGATCTATTTTATGACATAGTAAGCTGAAGTTTTGAAGACTTGCCTGACCAGAGGGATTGTAGGGCTAGTCTTACTAGCAACCAACATTATATCCTTCTCAAATGAAAAATAATCATTTACTTTAAATAAGCATACAAGCAACAAATTCTACACAAAAGCATACATAGCAGGAAAAATCCTAGCAAGCATACCATTGTAAGGAGCATTTCAATAGAAAACCAATGTAAAGAGAATCAATTCATTTGGATAAAATATGAGCAATTATAGCTAATAAAAGTTGGTAAAGTTATCCATTTATATTTAAAAGAAAACTAAACTGATAGGGGGTGACATTGAAGGCATAAACCAGGTTATGCCTCCAAAGAAGTGGTAAGCCCACGCGGGTTATAGGCAAATGAGTTACTGACAGGTGGCGTCGGGTCAATTTAAACAAAAGGGTTATCCCTAAGAGAAAATAGAACAGCGGCGAGAGCTCACCAGCGAGGCGATGGCCGGCGACCACGTCTATTCTCGATGAGGTACTTGTTGACTTGGGTGCGCCAAGGGCTACCGAACGATGGGTCGTATGACAGTTGGTCTTGATTAAATATGAAGAACTTTGATCAAGATCTCTGCACTATAAACCGGAGCAAACAGTGACCTCACATTAGCTTCTCGGTGCAGACAGGGGCTCGGTATCGAGAGGAATAGAAACATGAGGCAATGGAGTGGTGGTTACCGGTGAGGGTTATTGCAGCCCTAGTGAGCTTCTTTGGCTCTATGGGGTTGAAAATGTGGTGCTCTCCTTTACTTGAGGCAGTAATTCAGTGCAAGGAGAAGGGTCAGGTGCATTGTGATTCTGTGGGTGTCGTCTTTTATGCCAGAGGCTGAACAGCTATGTGGGTCGCACATTCATGGCAATGGAGCGGCACAGGGGTGCTGTGATGAATAAGCAAAGGTAGCTCTGGTGAATTGGTCCCGTTCCCGTGGAACTGCTCGGGCTGCTCTGTCTAGACTCTAGACTTGTTACCTTGGCGATTGTCATGGTGTCGATGTGGACAACTGCTACTTGTGAGATGCGTTGGGATTTTCCCGGAGAGGAGAGGATGCAATACAGTAGAGAGAAGTATTTCCCTCATTTATAAAACCAAGGTTATCAATCCAGTAGGAGAACCAAGCAACAACTTGTTAACATCACCTACACACAAACAACAAATATTTCAAGGTATAAATATTTCAAGGAGAACCAAGCAATGCTTCGATGATGGAGATCATGAGCACAAGATGATGATGGCCATATCATGTCACATATTTTGATTGCATGTGATGTTTATCTTTTATGCATCTTATTTTGCTTAGAACATTGGTAGCATTATAAGATGATCCCTTACTAAATTTTAAGGTATAAGTGTTCTCCCTGAGTATGCACCGTTGCTACAGTTCTTCGTGCTGAGACACCACGTGATGATCGAGTGTGATAAGCTCTACGTTCACATACAACGGGTGCAAGCCAGTTTTGCACACGCAGAATACTCGGGTTAAACTTTACGAGCCTAGCATATGCAGATATGGCCTCGGAACACTGGAGACCGAAAGGTCGAGCGTAGATCATATAGTAGATATGATCAACATAGTGATGTTCACCATTGAAAACTACTCCATCTCACGTGATGATCGGACATGGTTTAGTTGATTTGGATCACGTGATCATTTAGATGACTAGAGGGATGTCTATCTAGATGGGAGTTCTTAAGTAATATGATTAATTGAACTTTAATTTATCATGAACTTAGTCCTGATAGTATTTAGCAAATTATGTTGTAGATCAATAGCTCGCGTTATAGCTTTCCTATGTTTTTGATATGTTCCTAGAGAAAACTAAATTGGAAGATGATAGTAGCAATGATGCGGACTGAGTCCGTGATCTGAGCTTTATCCTCATTGCTGCACAGAAGAATTATGTCCTTGATGCACCGATAGGTGACAGACCTATTGCGGGAGAAGATGCAGACATTATGAATGTTTGGCTAGCTCAATATGATGACTACTTGATAGTTTAGTGCACCATGCTTTACGGCTTAGAACCGGGAGTTCAAAAACATTTTTGAAACATCACAGAGCATATGAGATGTTCCAAGAGCTGAAATTGGTATTTCAGACTCATGCCCGTGTCAAGAGGTATGAGACCTCTGACAAGTACTTTGCCTAAAAGATGGAGGAGACTTGCTCAACTAGTGAGCATGTGCTCAGAATGTCTGGGTACTACAATTACTTGAATCAAGTGGGAGTTAGTCTTCCAGATAAGATAGTGATTGACGGAGTTCTCTAGTCACCATCACCAAGTTACTGGAACATCGTGATGAACTATAGTATGCAAGGGATGACGAAAACGATTCCCGAGCTCTTCATGATGCTGAAATCAACAAAGGTAGAAATCAAGAAAGAGCATCAAGTGTTGATGATTAAACAAGACCACTAGTTTCAAGAAAAAGGCAAAGGGAAAGAAATGGAACTTCAAGAAGAATGGCAAGCAAGTTGTCACTCCCATGAAGAAGCCCAAAGCTAGACCGAAGCCTAAAACTGAGTGCTACTACTGCAAAGGAAATGGTCACTGGAAGCGGAAATGCCCTGAATATTTGCTGGATAAGAAGGATGGCAAAGTGAACAAGGGTATATTTGATATACAGGTTATTGATGTGTACCTTACTAGTGTTTATAGTAGCCCTTGGGTATTTTATACTTGTTCTGTTGCTAAGATTAGTAACTCAAAACAGGAGTTACAGAATAAACAGAGACTAGTTGAGGGTGAAGTGACGATGTGTGTTGGAAGTGGTTCCAAGATTGATATGATCATCATCACCTATACTTTCGAGATTAGTGTTGAACCTAAATAAATGTTATTTGGTGTTTGCATTGAGCATAAATATGATTAGATCATGTTTATTGCGATACGATTATTCATCTAAGACAGAGAATAGATTGTTATTCTGTTTACATGAATAAAACCTTCTATGGTCATACACCCAATGTTGATGGTTTATTGACTCTTGATCGTAGTGATACACATATTCATAATATTGATGCCAAAAGATGCAAAGTTGATAATGACAGTGCAACATACACTACAAGAAATATGTCAACTAGTGACCTTCTGTCAGTGACCCTGGAAGAATTGGTCATAGATCTATGACCATTTCAGACCAATTGGTCAAAAGCTGTTCGGGGGGCTCCAAACCCTAAACCATTGCGACCATTTTGGTCAGAAAGGTCGTAATTTCCTTATACGAAATGGTCACAAAGCAAACAGTGCTAGTCCACTGCCTTATTTCTAGTTGTTAATGACCAATATAGATGGTCATAACCTTGTAGATTGTGGTGGGTTGTGATGACTAGGCGCCATCTCATCAGTTTTGCCTATGTGTCATGTCCATGTGGCAGTTTTTGCCCTAGGTTGTGAAGCAACCTATATTTCTGTTATTCCCAAAATTCCCAAAAAAATCTCATAAATGTTTTGGATCATATCTTCATCAAATATGTCAAAAACATTCCTTGCCTAGTTCAAAAATAATTTGAAAATATTCATTTTCCTATTCTGTTCAGAGCAGCACTTTGTGAAGGAAGTACCACTTTGGCATGTCCAAATAGTATCCATTTTCTACAGTGCTTTCCTATGCCCAAATAACCATCCTCCACCAAATGCCAGCTCAATCCATTCATTATTTTGAGCCGAGCTTCAAGATTCGTATTTATGTCCAGTGTGGTACTTTGTAAAGCAAGTACCACCTAGGCTCCTCCTTTTTAGGTGAAAATTTGTGAAGATGGTCTTCTTATAACAGATCATCCTCAGCCAAAACTCACGCCCATTAGCCATGTGCATTTCCCGTACCGCAAATCAAACACTTGGTTGCTTATTCATGTTTGAGCATCGATTGGTCTCCTCATGAGAATCTTATGTTGTGATTTTCTTCCTAGCACCTACCTGGGGAGTGCCCAACCCACTATACATACCTAGGCCGCCCAGAACACATGGCAACGCCACGGTCACGCGATGACCACGCGGCGAGCATGCGAGTTTATGCGCTCTAGAGTTGGGGCCCTCGGCCACCGCCCAAACCTCGACGTATCGCCACCAAACCATGTATTTATGATTAAATAGGTACTTATGTAACTATAAATGATTTTTGTAAAAAATAAATAGCAAACTACGAGGCAGCTGCAGTTCAAATTTGACCTGCTTCCAGCTGAATCGACAGAAATTTGTCTTTTTCACGAGAGGTGGATCAAAACTTTTTGCACCCAACCATTTTGTCAATTGTGCATTAAATATGTCCTAGTATTTTAGAAAATTGATTTGGTCCAAATTTGCAACAATTATTTGGTAGTTCCTTCACAAAAAAACCTCCTTTTGGGCACTCGGAAAATGAAAAATGGTTTTTTCGTCCAAAGAAAATGAAAACTTCCTTAGGCAACATTGTTTGCCATTCCAATATGCACCCTTGTGCACAATATGAGATCATTTGAACAAACTATGCCACGAATGTGGCCATAAGATTGATCATTTGGCTTGAAAGCCACGAATCTTCAGAGATGATAGCTCATTTCTGAGAACACTTTTTTAAAATAATTGCCGTATTACAAGTTTGTTATTTTTCCTGGGAACTTGGCCACATATAATTACACAATGCGAAGGTTTCCCAATGTTTTGATTTTTTTTGAATTTTTTATGCACGTTTCAAAATGCGGTCAAAACGACGGGAATGACCGTTCCTAGCTAGTGGTTGAATCTTGGATTTTTTTTGGTGTTTCTCTGATTAAATAGGTACTTATGTAACTAGAAATGATTTCTGGAAAAAATAAATAGCAAACTATGAGGCAGCTGCAGTTCAAATTTGACCCGCTTCCAACTGAATCGGCGGAAATTTGTCTTTTTCACGAGAGGTGGATCAAAAGTTTTTGCACCCAACCATTTTGTCAATTGTGCATTAAATATGTCCTAGTATTTTAGAAAATTGATTAGGTCCAATTTTGCAACAATTATTTGGTAGTTCCTTCACAAAAAAACCTCCTTTTGGGCACTCGGAAAATGAAAAATGAATTTTCCGTGCACAGAAAATGAAAACTTCCTTAGGAAACATTGTTTGGAATTCGAATATGCACACTCGTGCACAATATGAGATCATTTGAACAAACTATGCCATGAATGTGGCCATAAGATTGATCATTTGGCCTGAAAGCCATGAATCTTCACGCATGATAGCTCATTTCTGAGAACACTTTTTTAAAATAATTACAGTATTACAAGTTTATTATTTTTCCTAGAAACCTGGTCACATATAATGACACAATGTGAAGGTTTTCCAATTTTTTGATTTTTTTGAATTTTTTATGCCCGTTTCAAAATGCGGTCAAAACGGCGGGCTTGATCGTTCCTAGCTAGTGGTTAAAACTTGGAATTTTTTTGGTGTTTCTCTTATTAAATAGATACTTATGTACCTAGAAATGATTTTTGGAAAAAATAAAGAGCAAACTACAAGGTAGCTACAGTTCAAATTTGACCCGCTTCTAGCTGAATCGGTGGAAATTTGTCTTTTTCACGAGAGGTGGATCAAAACTTTTTTCACCCAACCATTTGGTCAATTGTGCATTAAATATGACCTAGTATTTTTATAAAAATGATTTGGTCCAATTTTGCAATAATTATTTGGTAGGTCCTTCACAAAAAAACCTCATCTGGGGCACTCGAAAAATGGAAAATGATTTTTTGTGCAAAGAATATAAAAAATCCCTTTGTCGATATTGTTTACTATTCCAAGATGTAAACTTTTGCAGAGTATAAAGAACTCATTTTGAACAAATATAAAGAATATAAAGAATATCATTTGAACAAATATTTGTTAGGTCTTTTACAAAAAAGAACTCATTTTGAGCACTAAAAAATGGAAAATGATTTTTTCGTGAACTATTTAAAAGGTCATAAAGTCATCAAATTGTTGCTGCGTTCTGATTGGTCCATCAGCATATCACGCAGATCGCGCATCAACCACCGTCGAATGCTTCCGGATCCAACAGCCCAAACCCACCCGAGCTGAAACCCTAGGTCTGTCCTCATCGGCATTTTCCACCCACCCCCCGCCTCCATTCTTTCTTTATTTTTCTCCCTCCCCCCTCAGATCCTCTCCCCTCTCCCCCGATGCAGATCCCCCTCGTCCCCCTCAGATCCCCCTTCCCCGATCCCACCTGCCGGCGGCGACCTCCCCGCATCCATGGCCT
>NC_041383.1:701053288-701069278 GCF_002162155.2 Triticum dicoccoides
CCTCTCGGCCAATGCTGGCGCCGCTCACCGCCTCCTGGTGCCGGCATGCCTCCGCCGCGGCGTCCTCTTCCACTCCATGGACCCTCCTCTTGCTCGTCCCGGTCCTCATCCTCCTCGTCTTCGTCCTCTCCAGAGCCCCAGATCTCACCTTCTCCCCCGCCACTGCTGCCACGCCCCGCCTCGCCGCCCAGCTCTGCCCCTTCGACTGCTCCTCCGGCTGCGACCTCGGGCGATCGATCTCGCCACGATACTGATGTGTGGAGTGGTGCTCCGAAGTCCAATGCTCCACCCCCCGCGCCACCATTCCCCACCTTGGCGCCACGCCCGGCTCCAGATCCGCCATCCGTCGATGACGGACAGGAGAACTCCAGCCTTCAGGTTCAGGTGTCCTTTTGAATGTACAGACTTGTGTTCTTATTGTGTGTTTTGGTTCCAAACCATCACCCCCTTTACATTACATTGATTGTGTGAGATGAGATGTACTCCTATCTGTGTGAGTAAAATTAATGCGGTGGTCTCTCTCAGCTGGCGTGGGAAAAATAATCATTGGATTGTTATATTTTTCTTATGCTACATATTCGAGCAATTAGTAGGTGTGGAATAATGTCAGTAACCTATGGCCCGAGCAAAGTAATTTTGTCTACCTTTTCAAGTACCTGATTACCTGAACATCAAGTTCTTCTTACTTGTTAGCACAAGACCGAGATCCATTAACAGCACTTGCAATATGTGCCGCACTGATTTGTGAGAAAATTCCCTGTTTGCTTGTTCAGTAGTTCTATCATAAGTAATACGATGCTAGTCTCGGTTTAGTGATGAACCAAATGTATTAGCTCGTTGGCCTTCCTTTTATTTTGGACAAGAGGCGGCGCCTTATATTCATTATCAAACACATTTTACATTCAGGATTTGGCAATCCTGAACATCTATAGGTTGCCTAGCTTTGAAAGCATACGACACTGATCACCTGTATGTGCTAAGTTACAACATGCCATAATTTTGCTCACCACTTGTCTAGTCTACCTACTTTTGAAGCACATTTGTGAGCCACATAGTTAAGGTTCCTTGGTATGTGATGAGTTTGTATATGCATGTTCGCTCTTGCAGCAAAGAAATTTGCTAGCTGGTTTCTCATCACCCAATGCCCAGGGGAAAGAGAAATATTTCTTGATGTTGCTGCCTTGGCTGGGGTCAGATTATCCACCAGAAAAATGACCTGCTTGCATCTGAATTTGGAAATTATTTCTGCAGCAACCTGAAGGGCCATATCTCCTACTTGTAACGGGGAAGTGGCATGTTTTCCAGCTGCTGAAACAAAGATGTTTGGTTTTACTTCATTTCCTTCAACTCCTATATGTATTAAATGCCTTCTTTGGTTGATCCTGCCTTAGTCTTCCTTATTCAGGTGCAAAAAGTGTCACTACAGTCCTACAGATTTAGCATTTTGGTGTTACGTGTCATCACATAATTCCAATTAGTTTATCTGAATCAATATATGTGCATTTGCAAGCTGGGAACAAGGAGAGCATTATTCCTAATCTGATTTGCATGTGTAGATGTGCTGTGTCAGTTAATAATAGTCCCAATCAATCATCCCAATTAGTTTATCAGAATCAATATATGTGCATTTGCAAGCTGGGAACAAGGAGAGCATTATTCCTAATCTGATTTGCATGTGTAGCTATGCTGTGTCAGTTATTTATACAGCCAATCTATCTATGATCTCAATTTTTTTATCTATCCTTGGGTTCATTGCAGGCTGGAACAAAGGAGAGCATTGTCCCTACAGATTTTGGCCATAGAGGTGCAGTTCTGTGTCCGCAATGCTGTCAAGAAAGTGCCTACCTCAGATGCTTTCCTAACCTGGAGACGCTCCATGTTCAGGTAAAATTGGTTTTATGATTTTGCAATACTAGATACACTTGCTGCATTGGCAATTTGGCAACACGGGCGAAGACATTGGTATCCGGGCGGGGACGCAGGGAAGACTTAATTTACCAGGAGATCTCTGCTGCCAACAGTTGGCAAACTGGATGTTTGACATTTCCTAGTAGTGGGTTTGCTTTCTTTTTGTTTTCCTCATGGGTGCATTTGTTGATCAGGGACTGAGAAGTTCCTGTCTTGCTTTGTTGGCAGGATTAGTCGATAGACATGTGGTTCCATCAATCTGTAGACTTTAGATGGATACCATGTTGGTCTGCTAGTTTGAAACAAACAGAAATTGAGTTGCATGTCCAACACAACCAACAGAAAGAAACACTAGCAGCACTACTGCCTATGCTTGACTTCTGCAGTAAACAGAGCTTAAAATTTGTGTGCTCTCTATTTTTTGTTTATTTTCTCATATGGTCTGATGCGTGCTCTCTTGCTTGGTGTGTGTGCAGTTTGGTACCATCCCGTGGGGAGGGCCAGGGACAAGCTGCTCCAGTCCGGCAAGGATGCGCACCATCTGTTGTTGCCAAGGCGATCTCTCTCTCTCTACATATCCTGTTATGCATTCAGAAGATACATTCTATAGTAGAGTATGGTTTTTTTGATTAAACTGCTGC
The DNA here is from genome assembly GCF_002162155.2 of Triticum dicoccoides. NCBI lineage: Eukaryota > Viridiplantae > Streptophyta > Magnoliopsida > Poales > Poaceae > Triticum > Triticum dicoccoides. The sequence continues at coordinate 701,055,838 of NC_041383.1, forward strand.
TGTGTTCACTTCAATGAGAAAAAGTGTAGTTAATTCAGGTTGTGAACATTTCTTAGGAGTTATGTTAAGACACATACATCACAGCACTTTGTTGAAACCAATTGGAAAACAATGGAATAGCCTAACAGGTCATGTTGGCAGTTTTTTAACATATAACAATACTTAGGGATATATGTAACTATTTTGATTCTGCTTGCAGCACCCACCCAAGACGGCGGGGAAGGAGCGGCACCGGCGGCCCTGACAGAGGAAGCCATGTTGCCGTTTTGTTTGTTCCCAGCCTTGACTATGGTTGTCCAGCGAGTCCGACATGTCGCCATTTTCTTGTAAAGCAGTATTGTATCACACTTGTAGAGCTTGTTACACATCTAGATCTTGTAAAGTACTGTATTACACATGGTCATATGTATTGGCAACGTGATCTGGTTGCTCTTATTTGAAGTATCATGTGTGCTTTTGTCTGCAAAGTTAAATACTAGTTGAAATATGAAGAATATGAGCCTGATAGATGGGACTCACTTACCAGACCCAAACCTGACGATTGGGACCCATCTGACTGGTGGACCCATTTAATAAAAAAAGGAAATTAAAATTATTTAGATGAAAAGGCCAAGGCCCAATAATAAAAAAGGCTGCAATGTTGGGCCAGGCCCATGAAGTCGACCAAAAATTGACAGAAAAAATATAGAAAGGCTGAATTAATGGGCTAGGCCCATGTAGAAAACTGAATTGGACCGGGTTGAATCTTGTGCCACATCAGCTTGCCATGCTGGATGCCTACGTGGCCTGGGGAGGTTGCTAGTGACCAAAATGCCACTGTGGACATATTTTGGTCATAAACGTCTTCGACCAAATCCAGAAGAAAGGTCGCTATAGTCAGTTTACGACCCTAAGCTTTTGACCTTCTGTTTTTGGTCACAAAAAGGTCGCAAATGAAAAACCATGACCTTTCAGTGACCAATACTGGTGGTCACAAGTTGACATATTTCTTGTAGTGATATTTGTGGCACCGCCGTTTGGGTCATATTGGTGTAAAGGGCATGAAGAAACTCCATAAATATGGATTTTTGGAATCACTTGATTATGAATCATTTGATGCTTGCGAACCGTGCCTTATGGGCAAGATGACTAAAACTCCATTCTCCGTATCAATGGAACGAGCTAGTGACTTATTGGAAATAATACATACCGTTGTATGCGGTCCAATGAGTGTTGATGCTCATATCAATGGAACGACCTAGTGACTTACTGGAAATAATACATACTGTTGTATGCGGTCCAATGAGTGTTGATGCTCATGGCGGGTATCATTCTTTCTGACCTTCACAGATGATTTGAGCAGATATGGGTATATCTACTTAATGAAACACAAGTCTGAAACATTTGAAAAGTTCAAGGAATTTCAGAGTAAAGTGGAGAATCATCGTAACAAGAAAATACAGTTTCTATGATCTGATCGTAGAGGAGAATATTTGAGTTACGAGTTTGGTCTTCATTTAAAACAATGTGGAATAGTTTCACAACTCACGCCACATGGAACACCACAGCGTAATGGTGTGTCCGAACATCGTAACCGCACTTTATTGGATATGGTGCGATCTATGATGTCTCTTACCAGGTTACCACTATTGTTTTGGGGTTATGCATTAGAGATAGCTACATTCATGTTAAACAGGGCACCATCAAAATCCGTTGAGACGACGCCTTATGAACTGTGGTTTGGCAAGAAACCAAAGTTGTCGTTTCTTAAAGTTTGGGGCTGCGATGCTTATGTGAAAAAGCTTCAACCTGATAAGCTCGAACCCAAATCAGAGAAGTGCGTCTTCATAGGATACCCAAAGGAAACTGTTGGGTACACCTTCTATCATAGATCCGAAGGCAAAATCTTTGTTGCTAAAAATGGATCCTTTCTAGAGAAGGAGTTTCTCTCGAAAGAAGTGAGTGGGAGGAAAGTAGAACTTGATGAGGTAAGTTGTACCTTCTCCCTTATTGGAAAGTAGTTCATCATAGAAATCAGTTCCCGTGATTCCTACACCAATTAGTGAGGAAGCTAATGATGATGATCATGAAGCTTCAGATCGAGTTACAACCGAACCTCGTAGGCCTTCTATAGTAAGATCCGCACCAGGGTGGTACGCTAATCCTGTTTTGGAAGTCATGTTACTAGACCATGATGAACCTACGAACTATGAGGAAGCGATAATGAGCCCAGATTCCGCGAAATGGCTAGAGGGCATGAAATCTGAGAGGGGATCCATGTATGAGAACAAAGTGTGGACTTTGGTGGACTTGCCCGATGATCGGCAAGCCATAGAAAATAAATGGATCTTTAAGAAGAAGACCGACGTAGATGGTAATGTTACTGTTTACAAAGCTCGACTTGTTGCGAAAGGTTTTCGACAAGTTCAAGGAGTTGACTACGATGAGACTTTCTCACCCGTAGCAATGCTTAAGTCTGTCCGAATCATGTTAGCAATTGTCTCATTTTATGATTATGAAATTTTGCAAATGGATGTCAAAACTGCATTCCTGAATGGATTTCTGGAAGAAGAGTTGTATATGATGCAACCGGAAGGTTTTGTCAATCCTAAAGGTACTAATAAGGTGTGCAAGCTCTAGCGATCCATCTATGGACTGGTGCAAGCATCTTGGAGTTGGAATATACGCTTTGATGAGTTGATCAAAGCATATAGTTTTATACAGACTTGTGGTGAAGCCTGTATTTACAAGAAAGTGAGTGGGAGCTATGTAGCATTTCTAATATTATATGTGGATGACATATTGTTGATTGGAAATGATATAGAATTTCTGGATAGCATAAAGGGATACTTGAATAAAAGTTTTTCAATGAAAGACCTCGGTGAAGCTACTTACATATTGGGCATCAAGATCTATAGATAGATCAAGACGCTTGATAAGATTTTTCAATGAGTAAATACCTTGACAAGTTTATGAAAGAGTTCAAAATAGATCAGTCAAAGAAGAAGTTCTTGTCTGTATTACAAGGTGTAAAGTTGAGTAAGACTCAAAGCCCGACCACGGCAGAAGATAGAACGAGAATGAAAGTCATTCCCTATGCCACAGTCATAGGTTTTATAAAGTATGTTGTGTTGTGTACCAGACCTATTGTGTACCTTGCCGTGAGTTTGACAAGGGGGTACAATAGTGATCTAAGAGTAGATCACTGGACATCGGTCAAAATTATCCTTAGTGAGGACTAAGTAAATGTTTCTTGGTGATGGGGGTGATAAAGAGTTTGTTGTAAAGAGTTACGTCGATGCAAGCTTTTACGCTGATCTAGATGACTCTAAGTCTCAATCTAGATACATATTGAAAGTGGGAGCAATTAGCTAGAGTAGCTCCATGCAGAGCATTGTAGACATAGAATATTTGCAAAATACATACGGCTCTGAATGTGACAGACCCGTGGACTAAATTTCTCTCAAAAGGAAAACATGATCACACCTTAGTACTCTTTGGGTGTTAATCACCTAGCAACGTGAACTAGATTATTGACTCTAGTAAACCTTTTGGTTCTTGGTCACATGGCGATGTGAACTATGGGTGTTAATCACATACGGACGTGAACTATTGATGTTAAATCACATGGCGATGTGAACTAGATTATTGAATCTAGTGCAAGTGGGAGACTGAAGGAAATATGCCCTAGAGGCAATAATAAAGTTATTATTTATTTCCTTATTTCATGATAAATGTTTATTATTCATGCTAGAATTGTATTAACCAGAAACTTAGTACATGTGTGAATACATAGACAAAACCTATAGTCCCTAGTATGCCTCTACTTGACTAGCTCGTTAATCAAAGATGGTTATGTTTCCTAACCATAGACATATGTTGTCATTTGATGAACGGGATCACATCATTAGGAGAATGATGTGATGGACATGACCCATCCGTTAGCTTAGCATTATGATCGTGCTAGTTTCATTGCTACTGCTTTCTTCATGACTTATACAAGTTCCTCAGACTATGAGATTATACAACTCCCGAATACCATAGGAACACTTTGTGTGCTACCAAACGTCACAACATAAAAGGGTGATTATAAAGGTGCTCTATAGGTGTCTCCGAAGGTGTTTGTTGGGTTGGCATAGATCGAGATTAGGATTTGACACTCCGTGTTTCGGAGAGGTATCTCTGGGCCCTCTCGGTAATATTCATCACTATAAGCCTTGCAAGCATTGTGACTAATGAGTTAGTTGCGGGATGAAGTATTACGGAACGAGTAAAGAGACTTGCCAGTAACGAGATTGAACTAGGTATTAAGACATCGATGATCGAATCTCGGGCAAGTAACATACCGATGACAAAGGGAACAACGTATGTTGTTATGCGGTTTGACCGATAAAGATCTTCGTAGAATATGTAGGAACCAATATGAGAATCCAGGTTCTGCTATTGGTTATTGACCAGAGACGTGTCTCGGTCATGTCTACATAGTTCTTGAACCCGTAGGGTCCGCATGCTTAACGTTCGATGACGATTGGTATTATGAGTTTATGTGTTTTGATGTACCGAAGGTAGTTCGGAGTCCCGAATGTGACCACAGACATGATGAGGAGTCTCTAAATGGTATAGATATAAAGATTGATATATTGGACGACTATATTTGGACATTGGAATGGTTCCGGGTGAGTTCGGGCATTTACCGGAGTACCGGGGGGTTATCGGAACCCCCCGGTTAGTGTATGGGCCTTATTGGGCCTTAGTGGCAGAGAGAAGGAGGCGGCCAGGTGGAGCCCCCCCCCCAAGCCCAATCCAAATTGGGTGGGGGGTGATGTCTACTACACAACCTTCTTCTTGTAGATGTTGTTGGGCCTCCAAGTGCAGAGGTTTGTAGGACAGTAGCAAATTTCCCTCAAGTGTATGACCTAATGTTTATCAATCCGTGGGAGGCATAGGATGAAGATGGTCTCTCTCAAACAACCCTGCAACCAAATAAAAAAGAGTCTCTTGTGTCCCCAACACACCCAATACAATGGCAAATTGTATAGGTGCACTAGTTTGGCAAAGAGATGATGATAGAAGTGCAATATGGATGGTAGATATCGGTTTTTGTAATTTCAAAATATAAAAACAGCAAGGTAACTAATGATAAAAGTAAGCGTAAATGGTATTGCAATGGTAGGAAACAAGGCCTAAGGTTCATACTTTCACTACTGCAAATTCTCTCAACAATAATAACATAGATAGATCATATAACAATCCCTCAACATGCAACAAAGAGTCACTCCAAAGCCACTAATAGCGGAGAACAAACGAGGAGATTATGGTAGGGTACGAAACCACCTCAAAGTTATTCTTTCGGATCGATCTATTCAAGAGTTCATACAAGAATAACACCTTAAGACACAAATCAACCAAAACCCTAATGTCACCCAGATACTCCATTGTCACCTCAAGTATCCGTGGGCATGATTATACGATATGCATCACACAATTTCAGATTCATCTATCCAACCAACACAAAGTACTTCAAAGAGTGCCCCAAAGTTTCTACCGGAGAGTCAAGACAAAAACGTGTGCCAACCCTTATGCATAGGTTCATGGGAGGAACCCGCAAGTTGATCACCAAAACATACATCAAGTGGATCACGTGATATCCCATTGTCACCACAGATAAACACGGCAAGACATACATCAAGTGTTCTCAAATCCTTAAAGACTCAATCTGATAAGATAACTGTCGGTGTACTAGAATAGGGGTACCCTAGTATCCCGAACTTGTGCACGGGCAGTTGCAGCACCCCGCGGCAAGGCTCGCCGGGTCACCGCTAAGATCATCCATGACTCTTTAAAGAGACAAGACCCCCGGCAAGAGGAGCTTGCCGGGAAGCCATTCAAGAACAATGTATTCAAACCGAGAAGACAAGGCCCCGGCAAGAGGAGCTTGCCGGGAAGGCCAACCAAGGCATCTCAAGAACGCTTGCCACGATGCACCACGCGTCCCGGCAAGGCACGGTGAGAGACAAGCTCCCGGGCCCGACAAGACGACGACCGCGGCAAGGCACTTGCCGCAGCAAGCAGTCGCTCCGTGCCCAGGCTCCAGCACATCCACCAACGTGTCGTCCTGGGACCCTTCTAGGCACGCGTGGCGAGAGGCTGTGCAGCCAACGGTGCGGGGTGGCGAGCGGCGCTGACAAGAAGGCCATCATGGCGATCGGTGGCGCCCCTGGCGGTCTCTTCTCGCACTGTTTAGACGACACAGACGGGCATTTAATGCCCTTGTCCCCTGCCGTCAGGGTTAGGTATGATACACTGTGGCTACAGTTTAGGTAGCTGTACCCACCGCTTTCTTTTTACTTTTTTACCCTTTCTGTCTACGTTGCCACCTGTCGGTGACCCCTTGAGCATATAAAAGGAGGCCCATGCGCAACGTAGAAGGGGTTCGGCTCATTCGAGACACCAAGAACACTCTCACGCTCGGTCTGATAGCGCTCGTCGCTCCTGAGCAAGAACTGAATACAATCAAACAAGCAGCAGTAGGAGTGTTATCTCTCCGGAGAGCTCCGAAGCTGGGTAAACTGCTCGTGTGCATTGCCTCGATCCGCTCTTCGTGCGACCTCCGCCCCACTCTGAACCGAAAGGGGCTCGGTCCACTGGTCCCCATAAAGAAGAAAATGGGCGGCCTAATCTACGCGGGCACCATCGACCCTCTTGACCTCATTCACCTTGTCCACAATGGGTGCGACAAGGGCCTTGAGCGCGTCAAGATCAGCATCCGCCGGCAGCTTCTTCAGGACCTTGGTGAAGTTGAGGCCTGGGTTGCAGAAGGCCACCTTCACCAACACCTTCTCCAGGACCCTGGCGCAGATCGTGCGTGACTCGTCGGCCAGCTACTTCGGGATCTTCTCCCGGAGCTGCTGGAGGGCAGTCGCCACGCCTTTGAAGAACAGGGTGAGCTTGGCGCTGGGTGGGAGGTTCTCGTCGGAGGAGTACCCGAAGTCCTCCACTCCCAGCTGCGCCAGCTCCCCATCAATGACGGCAGCGATGTTCACGAGGCCCTCCGTCCAGAGCTCCACAGTGTCCTTGAAGGTGTTCTGGGTTTCGGCGGCCCTCGCCAGCAGTGCTTCGTTGCCCTTGATCTCCTCCTTGAAGTCCACCTCCCGCTTCCTGGCGCCATCCAGCGTCTCCGTCAAGGTGGCTAACTTCAGCTCCAGATCGGCATTGGAATCCTTAGCGGCACTCAGCTCCTTGCCCTTCTCGGCGAGTTGACCCTGTAGCTCACCATGGGCGAGGGCATCCTTCTCGCGCTCAAGCTTGAGCGTGGCAAGCTCCTCGCCACTCGTTTTCAGATTAGCCTCTAACTGCGCCACCTTTGCTTCCAATCCCTCCTTGGCGGCCTCGGCAGCCGCGGCCGCGTCCTTGGCTTCGTTGAGCGCCCCGCTAAGTGCCTGCTCGCGCGCGGCAAGCTCCTCCTCGTGGCTGTCGAGGTTCACTTTCCGTTGAGCCAGCTCGCCTTCTTGCGCGTACAGCTTCTCGCCGGCGAGCCGCTGCTGCTCTTCGGCTTCGGCCTTCTCGAGAAGGAAGGCCTTCCGCTCCTCAGCAAGCTGCTCCCGCTCCTCCACCAAGGCCCGGAGAGCTTCCTGGCGGAGACCCCGGAGCTCCTCCATGCGCTTCTCAATGTCCACGCTTGCCTTCGCGACTAGCGCCTCCCGGGACTCCAGTTTGGCTTGGCGGGCGCGGTAGAGCGCCAGCAGCCTCCGTAGCAGCTGCTCCTCCTCAGGCTCGCCGCTGCTGCTTCCCGGCGCGTCAACAATCGACAACCCAGCGGAGGCAAGCACCTCCCCATCCAGGGCTTCTCCTTCAACCGGCGCCCTGGAGCTTGACGCCCAGGGGAGCTTGATAAAGATGCCCTCGCCGGCCTTCAGATAGGCGCCGGGCTGGGGCTCCTCAGAGCCCGGCGCTGTGGCGGCGGCAGAGGGATCGGCGGTCGGTGCAGCGCTTGGCGCTCCTGCGGCCTCAGGGCCATCAGTGCGATCGCCGGATCCCTCGCCGGCTTCCGCAGCAGCAGCCTTGGCGGCCTCTTCGCCAGCAGGCGCACCAGCATCGGCTCCTTCTTCAGTGGCCGCGGCATCATCAGTGTTGCCGCGCGTGTTCTCCTCGCCGCCCGCTTCGGTCTCCATGGGCTCTGTGGAAGGTGGGTCTGGCAACCGGAGAAGGAGAAGAAGTCAAGCAAATATCCAAAAAAGAGAAAAATCAGAAGATCACAAGGGAGGCTTCGGGCAAGAGGTTACCTGCGCTGGGGTCCGTGGACATGGGCTCCACCGTCGGAGGATCGCTAGTGTCGCCCCTTGCCGGAGACTCCTTCCTTGCCGGGGATCCCTCCCTTGTCGGAGAGCGCTCCCTCGCCGGAGAATCCTCCCTTGGCGGTGTAGAGGAAGCAGACGGCACGTCGGAGACGGTTCCCGAGCCCTCCTGGTGAAGCTGTTCTGCTCCTACACAAACAAACCAACAGTTAGAAGTCAGCAAAGGAAAGAGCACCCGTGCGCGCCCAAAAGCAGAAAGTAAACTATGTACTTACGCTGGGGGCTGCGCTAGGGGCTGCTTCGCGGAGTTGTTGCCGGATCCGACAAGGTGGTCTCAGGCGCTCCCCCTGTTGTTTCGACGGGCTCGTCCTCGATGATAACCACCGGAACTTTGGCCCTCTTCGCCGCTCTTTGAGCCAACGTCCTGAAAAGGAACAGTTTCAAATTGAAGCAAGTTAGATACAAGATAAAGCTACAAGATTGAAGAACTACAAGTACAGCAGAAAAGTCTTACTCTTCTTCCTCCTCGTCGGAGCTGAGCGCAGAGAGGTCGAAGTCCGGCCCACCTGCGGCACGACGAGGCGGAGGGGTAGGATCCCTTGTCCGCTTGGCAGGCGCGGTGGCGGTGGCGCGGGAACATCCAGCTCCAGTTGCCGCAGTGGCACGAGGCGCTCCCGCGGCAACATCGCTTGTCGCGGTGGAGCGTGTCGTGCGGCGTGTCGGTTGCTGACTCCTTTGTTGCCCCGCTGCATCCCCGCCCCTGCGAAGGTGCCTCCTTGGTTGAGCTGGGGGCTGCGCTGTGGGCTCCGCCTGCGGCAAGTGGCCTGGAGATGGCGGGCCGCTCGCACCCTCAGCGGGCTCACCCTCGGCGGGCTCGCTCGACTCAACTTCCGGCGCGGCAAGCTCTTCCTCGCCATCAATCCACTCTTGCTTGGCAAGGCTTGCCGCCGCCTCCGCCTCTGCCTCTTCCATGGTGAACCCGAACTCACCCGCGGCAGCGGCTGCCGCCGCTTCTTCCGCCCTGGTGGCGATGCGTCGCATCTCCTCCTCGGTAGTGTCGCGGGTGAGGCTCCTCTTCTCGTCAGCATGGACCTCCACCTCCACCAGCCCGTCGAAGAATTGCTGCACAACCTCGTTGGCTGGCTCTTGCCACGTTGGGACAAGGCCATGTGAGTCGCACTGCGGCATCATAGCGCGGATGCGGTCGAGGGAAGAATTGTTGCACAGCGGGACGACCCCCGCCGGCAATCTGAACCACTCTGGATGCTGGGGATCATGCTTGAACAGCTCCTTGAGCATCGCATCCAGCTCCAGCACGGTGAAGTTGAAATTGAGGCCCGGGCGCAGCCGCATGATATCTGTCGGGCCGCCAAACTCCCAAGCGGGTCTCTTCCTCTCTTGCAGGGGGGCGATGCGGTGGCGGAGAAAATCTGCGCCTACGGCACCCATAGTCAACCCGGCAACCCTGAGATGCAAGATTCTGGTGGTGGCAATCTTCAGCCTCGCGTCTTCCGGGGCCAGGCTGCTCCAATCATTGCCGCGCACTACTGGAACTTGGCGCAAGGCGGTGAACGGCTGCGAGTCCTCCTCCATGATCCAACACCACTCAGCTCTCCACTCCTCCCACTTGATGCGGAGCTCCCCCTCCAGATACACCTCTTTCTTGCCGGCCCTCGGGATCCAGGCGATCCCGCCGGAAAGTGGCTCTCCTCTCTCGACCCGGGGCATGAAGTAATGGCGGAAAAGAGCAACATTTGGGTGGACTCCGACAAAGTTTTCGCACAGGTGTGCGAAAACGGACATGGTTAAGACGGCGTTGGGTGTGAAATCAAGAAGATGGAACCCGTAGGTGTTCATGATGTCGTAGAAAAATTCCGAGAAGGGCGGACAGAGGCCACAGTAGAAGAACAACGGGAAGAAAGGATACCCGTATGGAGCCCGTGTCGAAGCGGCGGCGGAGAGTACCTTCGTGCGCGGGTGCGCACGCGTCTCCGTCGACCAGAAGAGATAGAACCACTGCCTCAGCCCCGCCGCGTCGAGCTCGGCGGGGAAAGTGGCCCGCTCCTTTCGCAGCGCCTCGAGCCGCAGCGCCTCGGCCGACTTCGCGACCTTCCCGGTCTTCGGAGCCATGGCGAAGGTGGTGGAGGGGGTCGACGGCGTTGGTGGCGACGGCGGAGATTGGGGGCGGAGCGCTGCTTTCTCAGAAGAGAGGGGAACGACGGAGATTTTGGAGTAGTAAACAGACAAGGTGAGCAACTGCCTCTGTTTCCTCTGCTTATAAAGAGGGAGGGGGAGGACGTTACGCTCTTTCGAATAAAGAATCCCCCATGATCTATCCCACGACGCCGCATTCAACGCGTGCCGTTTGGGGAGGGCGCGGTGGATGCGGAGTAGGAAACGGCACGACCCAGGTCGCGTGTGCCCGTGCCCTGTTTTGGGCCTGGCCCAACAACGCTTGGCACCGTGTGTGGCCCAGGCCCGGGGGCTCCTGTCGGTGTACTAGAATAGGGGTACCCTAGTATCCCGAACTTGTGCACGGGCAGTTGCAGCACCCCGCGGCAAGGCTCGCCGGGTCACCGCCAAGATCATCCATGACTCTTTAAAGAGACAAGACCCCCGGCAAGAGGAGCTTGCCGGGAAGCCATTCAAGAACAAAGTATTCAAACCAAGAAGACAAGGCCCCGGCAAGAGGAGCTTGCCGGGAAGGCCAACCAAGGCATCTCAAGAACGCTTGCCACGATGCACCACGCGTCCCGGCAAGGCACGGTGAGCGACAAGCTCCTGGGCCCGACAAGACGACGACCGCGGCAAGGCACTTGCCGCAGCAAGCAGTCGCTCCGCGCCCAGGATCCAGCACATCCACCAACGTGTCGTCCTAGGACCCTTCTAGGCACGCGTGGCGAGAGGCTGTGCAGCCAACGGTGCGGGGTGGCGAGCGGCGCTGACAAGAAGGCCATCGTGGCGATCGGTGGCACCCCTGACGGTCTCTTCTCGCACTGTTTAGACGACACAGACGGGCATTTAATGCCCTTGTCCCCTGCCGTCAGGGTTAGGTATGATACACTGTGGCTATAGTTTAGGTAGATGTACCCACCGCTTTCTTTTTACCTTTTTACCCTTTCTGTCTACGTTGCCACCTGTCGGTGACCCCTTGAGCATATAAAAGGAGGCCCATGCGCAACGTAAAAGGGGTTCGGCTCATTCGAAACACCAAGAACACTCTCACGCTCGGTCTGATAGCGCTCATCGCTCCTGAGCAAGAACTGAATACAATCAAACAAGTAGCAGTAGGAGTGTTATCTCTCCGGAGAGCTCCGAAGCTGGGTAAACTGCTCGTGTGCATTGCCTCGATCCGCTCTTCGTGCGACCTCCGCCCCCCTCCGAACCGAAAGGGGCTCGGTCCGCCGGTCCCCATAGGTGTTCGTGGATCAGTTTCCCCGACAATAACTTCAAGAGGAAAACTCAATTCATCACAAGAGAGTAGATGGGCGGAGCAACATCATAAGATCCAACTATAATAGCAAAGCTCGCGATACATCAAGATCGTGCCATAGTGAGAACACGAGAGAGAGAGAGAGAGAGAGAGATCAAACACATAGCTACTAGTACATACCCTGATGTGGAGCATCCCTCGACTACCCGCACCGACACTCCATCACAACCGCAAGCACCAAGAGGGCAAATGACAAGAGCACGCGCACGCGCCATCGAGAACGAGGTGAACTCTTTCCATTTCGAACATCATTCGAATTCACATGAGAATCGGGGTCTACCTCAAATAGAAACGTTGTGCCTTGTTAGGTACCAAGGAGATGACCGGGAGGACGCGAGGACGGATATTCAAGCAACCATGGAGAAGGAAGGGCAGCGAGGGAACGAGAAGAACGGAGCAACGGAGGGCACGGACCACTCCGGGTGCCCGGCCACCAAAGGACCCGGGTGCCCGGCCACCTCCAACCACCAAGGCCGCGGCTTCCCTGGCTGGCCCGGGTGCCCGGCCCTCTCCTGCCGAGTGCCCGCCCCCTGGCCCAGCCTCCAGCCGCACCCCCGGGTGCTCGTCCCGACCCAGCCGGCCTCCTGGCGCAGCCCCGGGTGCCCGGGCTTGGGACCCCCGGGTGCCCGGCCACCTCCCAGCCGGCCCCTATCCAGGCCGGGTGCCCGGCCCCTCTCGCCCTGGGTGCCCGGCCGAATTGGGCGACCCCCTCTGACCGGTCCGGGTGCCCTGTCCCTTGGCCTCGGGTGCCCGGACACCTCCGGAACTGGCCGTGTGCTCTTGGCCTTTTGGCCCATGTACCCCCCTCTCTCACACATTTTGTCCCTAGGCTTTATATATCCATCCCCTAGGTCATTTTTAGGGTTAGCAAAGATTAGACTAAGCATTGTGAGCCTTTGCTCCTTGTATCCCCTCCTTTAGGAGATCAAGCCCCCACCTAGGGAAGAATCCATTGAATTATCAAGGCCTCCTCTTAGAGAAGATCATCAAGACCTCACCTAGTGGGAAGAATTTACCAAGTGCTACTCTCCTTGTATTGATCTTGTAATCTTGTGGATCTCATGTGTGCTACTCTAGTGGATGTGATATTTGGGTTTGTTTGAGAGTTTTGTTCTTGGTGTTCTTGAGTGTTTTCCTCCTTTTCCCCCTCCAAGTGCGAAAAGATCCTTCCTAGGGTTTGACCCTACAACATCTTGGTATCATGAGCAAGGTTTATTCACATCTTGGAGTCCCATCCCCCCATTTGCTAGCTTGATTTTGTTGTTTTTCGTCCAAATTCGAAAATCCCCACAAAAATAGCCCCAAAAAAAATTTCTTGCAATTTGTTGGATCTTGTGAGATTTGGTTGTTTTGGTCCATGGATTTGATGTTTCGCAAGTGGATCTAGCCCCTCCCCAACAATCACCACCCTTCCCACCATGCAATCCACCGAATTTGGCCTTTCCCCAAAGATTTCCGCCCAAATCGGCCACCACCGGGTGCCCGCACCTCGAACCCCCGGGCACCCGCACCCCCGGGCCATTTCCTCCTGACCACCCCGGGCACCCGCACCACCCACCCCCGGGTGCCCGCACCCCCCCCCAAATCAGCCCACTTTCAACACCCTTTTGGCCATAATTTCCACCCCAAGTCTGTTTTTTGTGTTCTTTAGCTCGTTTGGAAACTCTTGACATCC